>NC_135091.1:15560000-15790000 GCF_051107435.1 Chaetodon auriga | reverse complement strand
AATGAATACTGCTAAGCAAATATCATATTAATAAACTGCACACGCCACACTCATATTTGCCAGCCATGGATTAAGGATGCAGGACATTTCTTTTCCCTTTGCTTTACTTTTAAATTGATTTCCATGGTCTAAAAAAGCTGCTCATACATCTTGCTGGAACAGGAGTGGGGTTTAATGGTAGCACAGCAAGGCAAGGCAAGGCGAGGCAAGTTTATTTACATAACACCATTCCAAGAAATTGCATTTAAAAGACTATAAAAACAAAAGCAAGTTTGCGGATTAAAAAGAAGTTATGTGGAGTTTTTGCAGACCTCAGGGATTCAGGTAGGTTGTTCCACAGGTGGGGAGCAGAGAAACTAAAAGCTGCTTCTCCTTGCTTGGTTTTGATCCTGGGAACCCTGAGCAAATCTGTTGAGGGGTCTGGATGCTTCGTTCCCGAGACCATTTAGTGCTTTATAGACAAGGAATGGGATTTTAAAATCTATCCTTTGACACACAGGAAACCAGTGGAGTGATTTAAGGACTGGCTTAATGTGCTCCACTTTGTTGGTGCTAGAGAGGACTCTCAATCTCAATCTGAATGAGCTACAGCCGTCTGATAGATATTTTTTTACCAAGGCCTGTAAAGGCGCCGTTACAAAAATAAACGCATGAAAAAGTTATTCTCTATCTTGCTTGGATAGAAATTCTTTAATTCATGCTGTGTTTTAAGGTGTTTGCGGGCTGATTTTGTAAAATTGTCTTTATGTGGCCATTGAAAATAAGTAGACCAAGATTTCTGGCTTGATTTGTAGATTTTAGATTCATGGATTCAAGATGAGCACTGACTTCAAATCTTGTCTGAAGCTATAAATAACTATGTCAGTTCAGTTCAGTTGTAGAAAATTCAGTCACATCCACTGAATTGTTATGTCACTTATCCCATGTAGAGTAATGTGTCATCTGCATAAGCATGGTAGGAGATAATACATAATCTGAGAAAGGGTTGTATGTTGAATGTAAGAGGCCCGAGAATAGACCCTTGAGGAACTCCACATGATTTTTGTTCACTCAGATTCACGATTACCAGTTGACACAAAGCAGTCTCTCTCGGAAGTGCTATAAGGGCAGCAATGGTGGTGCAGCTGGAGCAGCGAGGGGTCCTGGAGTTCAAACGGAAACCAGATGGATGCTTGGATGGCACTGAATTCTTTCTCCTCAACAAACAGGAAATGGAATTATGGGCGATTATTCACACTGCTCCCAGCTTAAACTCTCACATGTCTATGATATCTTTGTTGTGACTTGCTTAGGAAAATATGTGTGTGTTTTTGGTGTGTGTGTGTGTGTGTGTGTGTGTGTGTGTGTGTGTGTGTGTGTGTGTGTGTGAATGTGATTAGGTATGTGGGGTGTTGGCTGTTAAAGAGAGCTAATAAAGTCTGTTCCCTTTCATTAGTGTGTGTTAAAATGGCCTGGCAAAATTAGCTTGTGTTGGTGTGTCTTTTGGTGGAGGTGAGTTTGACTGTGCTTGTGTCAACTAGGCAATATATTTGTGTGTTGAGACAGCATGCACTGGTTGTGGCTGTGGGAGTGAGTGTGTGTGTGTGTGTCTGCATGTACTCAATAAGCATGTGTTATGTTGTTAATAGCACACCTCGTTGGCCAGGCAAAATGAGGTCGTTAAACTGGTGTACAACTATGCTTGTGTACTCTGACTTAACAAAGACAGGTCTATATTTGTGAACGCAAGAATAGCGTGTGTTTCTGTGTTAGTACTGCCTCACCCTGTCGCATGTGAGATGTGAGATGTTAACATGGCACACACTAATCTATGCTCATTTTGTTCCCTTCATTGCTAAATCATGCTAATCGGCAAATCTGTCTTGCCAAAAACTGTTAAACCTACAGTAATACATGATAGAGGGCAGTGCAACAACACTGACGTCTTATCACCTTATAAAGCTGATATGGCAAACATGTTAGTAAACAATCACCTGCTTAGTGGATTAAATTGTAGGTCATATCAGTCAGTCCGATATTCACTCTCCTTTTAGCTCTGTTTTGACCTCTATCAACTCATGAGAAAAATATCTGTCTCTTTAGCCGCTAAATGCTCCATTATGTTCACCAGCTGAGTCTGTTTGTGGTTTGGTGCTGTTCAGATAGTGTACAGTGGACTTTTATATGTTTTTTGCTGCAAACAGCTGTCTGATGTGTCTGGAATTGATGCTGATGAAAGCAAGAGTCAACCAAAAGATTAAAGCTGCAGGCCGTAAAACCAAAACAATGAGTTGAAAGATGTTAAAACACTCCAGAGAGCTGAGGGGAACTTCAGAGAATGGTGATAATTTTATTTATCACTATGAGTGACCCCTTTCACATTACATAAAGTCATCTGACCCACTGGTAATCTAAAAATTTTGATGAGAGCAGCTTTAACTACGTCACACATGTCCTAACGCAGGGCCTGTGGTAGCAGGAACTGTATTTAGAGGGCGGGACTAGCCTCTCTGATCCTGCCAATCACTAGGAGCACAGATGATGATATGTTCACACAGCTGCGATCTCAGATGTGGCTGTTTTAGCAGCTCCTAACTCCACACCTCACAACGGGATACACTTTATGACAACACACACACATGAATGTGCACACAGCACCCCTCCCAGTCATGCCTGGCAACTTTGTAGTTTCTCACAGCTCGGTTCCCTGGAATCATTAAAAAAGGAGGGCAAAAAAAAAAAAAAAAAAATCTAACCTTGATACCTGTGACATGCTTCAATCATTCCCCACCCTTTAAAAGGAGGAGGGGGGTGGAAAAGGAAAGTCTTACAGTTTAATCAAGTCTAAACTGTGTGCTCTTTAGCAGCTCATTACGCAGGGTAATTAAGGCAAAAAGGGAAAGTTAGAAAAGGGCAGAAAAAGAAAGCTGAGAGCAAAGACAGGACTACTGCAAACTTTCTAAATTCAAATTTAGCATAGGCTGTAACAAAGAACCAAATGATACCCTTTCAACAATGAACAAACACAGTCAGCAGCACTACTCTAAACTGCCAAATTCTGCTGACCTTTGTCTTTATCCATGTGAACAGGTGGGCTGGTTTTCCAAATGCTTTCTACACCACTGGAAATTACAGGAAGTCATATACAAAGAGGACTAAATTCCTCCACTTGAGCTGTCTATCAAACATGTAGCATGTTCAGCCTGTCCTCACCACAGAAACGTGCGTATAGGTCGTCTGTGCAAGTAGGTTATGACAAATATTTACGTTTATTGTTAACCAGCGACGTCTAGTAGCTGTAGTAATTATGACGAGACCAAAGGAGGACGTCAGGTGATATAAAAAGCATGAAAGTCCACATATGGAGAAGGTGTGGTGGATGGATGGTCAAACAAACACAGCACTTTCACCTGGGAGGCCGCTGTTCACGTCTGAGGTGACACCGAAGGTCAACGCTGACTTACTTTAAGTTACATAATGCACTTACATTCCATCACTATGTAACACTTATTTTAACCCAAGCCATGACCTCTTTCTCAACCTAACCAAGTAGTTGTGATGCCTAAACCTCAACAAACTGTGTTTACCACATGATGAGGAAGGTCTGGTACAGTGAAGGTCCAGCATGCCTGGCACCTATTGGAAACGGGTATATATATATATGTCGTTTTGGGAGTCATCCGCAGTTAACCTATTCAGTTGTTTGGGTGTGAGGACGAGTTGTGTAGGTTACGCTGAATTAGCTCTGGGTAATTTCAAAAGCCTCCATTGCTCAGCGGAGTTGTCACTCACTGCAGGCTTGAGCAGAGACTTTTGTGTCATCGTGGGAACAGTCTTTAGCTCATTTGTTCTGTACTGACACACTGTATTTACTTCTTTGGGGTTGGAAGCAGTTGCTACTTAAGTTTAACAGTTGCAATTCAGACCTACCAATTTTGGACAATTCTGAAACACTATTTACATCCAGTGCCAACATTCAGTGCCAGTGCACTGCCCTTTATGAGAGCAGGGGAGCAGAGGTTTGGGGTGATGGATGGTCTGTAGCATGTCAGGCTTTCATGCAAGAGACAAGTGTTCATATCCTGTCATGTTCTAATAGTGAATGTTCACTTTCTTTTGTTTTAACTTTACTCACCATCTTTCTAAACTGTAATTGCATTGTTTAATTATTAAAGGTCCAGTTCACCGAAATCAATCATCAATATTTTTCTTACGGAAATTTGCTGCACATAAAAGTATATAGAAGATTGGACTGTATGTAGCTTTGCATCGCTGCAACAGTTGTACAGTTCAAGGCCGTATTTTCAAAGATTTTCAATGATGGGCTAAGCTCATCATCAGAACATTCATTTGTAGGTGCTGCATTAAGATGCTTGTGTACAAAGTATTAAAGCTGCAATCATGAGTCAAACTTTTACCATCTGTTAATGAAGGCAGATGGAGTTTGCCTTTAATTTAGTGCAACTTTTATGTCTGCCTTTAATGAGTCGTACACCATGTGTGCCAATGTCATATGCTAACTTGGGCCTTTCCCGTGGTGCCTGCCTGCCCGTCTTCCAGTGCTAATGTGCTAATCTGCTGTTTAGTCCAACCAGATGGGCTTCTCCCCCTGCACTGGGGGAAGATGGGGGAGAATGGGGAGGAGGGAGGAAAGGAAGTTACCTGCAGAGATCTCCCCTCATTAAAAATCCCTCTGCCGAAATTACACACCCCACACTTTGCCCCTCCCTTGCTCTCCCTCCCTCTCCTCCTTCTCCTCCTTCCATCCCCCTGTTCCCAGGATAGCTGAGCAAACTTTGACTAGGCAATGACAGGCTGAGACACCCGCACTCTTCCTCACTCCTCTATCTCTATCTCCCTCTCACACTATTTCTCTGTGCAGCTATTTACTTCCTTCCAATTACTTGTTCAAATCCATCTCAAGCTAATGTCTGACAGTGAGCCTTAGGAGAGTCGTCATGCTTTGGCATCCACATCACAGGCCTGTTGGCATATGTGCTGACTTCACATAAAACTAACACATTCCTTGCCGTAGATGAGAATAAAATGAGAGCCGGAGATGAAAGCGAGCAAGATCTGAGAGCTAGATTGATATATATGTGTAGAAACACAATATGTTAAAAAAGGGAGATGAAAAACACATATGAAATCCAATCAGGGAGACCACACATACTCTATCCATCATTCACACACATGCATATATGCACATGCTAACAGCTCTCTTGCCGATGCCCTCTGAACGTCTATCAAGTTCAGACCATCATGCATGAGCGCATTCAACAAGCAATGGGAGGTGGAGGGCCGAGGGCAGGAGGAAAGAGGGACGAAGGGGAGGAGAGGAGGAGAGATGGAGGGGGGCGTAAAAACCTTCCTTGGAGGGCAAATAAGAGGGGACTGTTTAAAAGCCTGATTAAAATTCTTATGCTTTATTACTCTGCTCTTTAAGTGGGTTGTTGACAAAAAAAGACTAAAAAAAAAAGGGAGTGAAAGAAAAAGAGGAGGAAGGCAAGAGGAGTGCAACGCTGCGAGGCAAGGCTGATTCTGAACAGACTGTTTAACAACGGAAACTCTGCTTAAAGAAAACTGAGCAAAGCTTGTAGAGAAATCCCCTCATATCATGGAAGGAAAGGACAGAGGGAGAGAGGAGGGAGTGAAAGCCTTCATATCAAATTGTGAACTCATGGATAAACATGTGACCGAGGTTAACAGTGGCCATCTCGCACGCACACACACAGGCTCCATCTTTCATCGCAAGACAATGATCTCTTTTCCTGCACTGTCTACACACTCACACACTCAAAACCAAAACCGCGGGACTAAAAATGGATCCTTGTCATAGTCTATTAGGAGTAAATTTGCTGTGTCCACAGAGTTGTTTCTCTCTTTCCCATCGCAGCCCCTTTTCACTGTGTTTTGATTGCTCACTGGATTTGGTGCTCTCACCACCTCATAGGAAGATTCAGCTGCTGCCATCAGCCACACAGCAGCCTGATCAACAGATAACATCAGACCTGTTTGCCAGTGGAATTAGTGAGTGTGCTCCTTCTTCTCCAGTCAAATATATATATAACTACACTCAGGGGCATAGCACAAAATTCTGGACCCTTCATCAAGATGGAACAAAAGCAACTCATGAACTGGGAAAAAGAAACACTCAGTGGTACACAGTACACTTTCCTTTGTCTCCTTCAGATAATATCAGCTGTTTTAATAACAATACTTACTACACATTATTTTATTTTGCAGTATTTTCTGGGTTCAGTGATGGTGAAAAGAAGCAGCTAGGCCTGTCAGAAGAGTGCAAAGCTTCGAAGATTCATTCATAACATTGATATTCGAATTCTAAATCAACATTAACATTTGCACAGTGTTGTATGCAGAGGACCAGGCAGCACGGAGGGACAGACACCGGCAGACAGCTGCTGAGAGGCGGGGAGCTCCGGAGGAGAGAGTCAGGGACAGACTGGAGGAATAAACACCAGCAGTCACACCAGATTCTGCTCTGATCCAAAACTGCTCATATGGCATTTCGTACAGCTCGACATACAACCCTTTCACCAGACAGAACATTGATATTGGACAATTATCCAAAAACTTGGACGCATTGCCATGTCCAACATTTTAAAAGAACTGTTTGACATTTTGGGAAATATACTTATTGGTAAGAAAGCAAGAACTGCAAGTCAAGTGGACATTGGTGCTAAATTTCATGATATTCCCTCAAGGTGATCCTGATATATCATATTCAGGAGAATGGGACAGAGGGACGGAGGCATAAAAATATTAAAAAATATATCTAACTTTTTTAAAAATGAGATCGTCATACAGTTTTTTGTATGAATGATGGAGGAGTCTTGACATCACTGTGAGGTTGTCAATGTTCAGGAAGTTACTGTGCATTGCCCATGGATACAGTGAAAAGTGGATCAAAGATGGCACCTAATTCAGTCCAATGAAAGATGGTCCATAGACACATATGGAAAAAAAAAAAAAAAAAAAAAAGCCCCTGTTGGACTTCCTCATGTTTCCGTGTTTTTGCATATGGACTTGAGTCTCCAGCTGAGCCGGTTGAGAGCATGTGCATCCAAGACTTTCCAAATGTCATGAGACTGAAACGATTGAAGTCTTGGGGTGATGCTTCGCTAACCAGCTGCTGACTGTAGCTTCATACTGTATTCACAGATATGAGAGTGGTATCTATGTTCTCATCTAACTCTCAACAAGAAAGCAAATATTTCCCTCAAAATGCTGAACTTTGTGTGATGACCATCACAGATTCTCCAATTCATCATCATTCATCATCGCTTTAACAATTACCAAACAACACGTACCACTTGTTTCTCATGATGCCATTCAGATAATCCAACATAACACTTTTAGATAATCCAACATAACACTTTTAGATAATCCAACATAACAAAAAAGACTGTTGTTCTCACTCGTCACTAGCTCATAGTTGTGTTGCAGACCGACCCATGGGGGAAAACATCCTGACTGGTCTCTGTTGCTAAGTTTTGGGGGTTGAATGCTTCACAAAGTCAAGGTTTCCAAAACATTGTCAAATCAGGACCCATATAAAAAAAATGTGTTTTATGACGCTGGGCCAAGGCTGATGAAAGCACATTAAAACTCAACAGAAAAGACATGTGACCCATTTAAGGTTGTTAACTACAGTTAAGACTCCAAGCTATAACTCATAGGTCTGACTGTTGCACCAGCTTCAAAAGAGAGTTCAATATGATGCATTACATCAACACAAAAAAGCAGACATTAGCTCTACCTATCTGTGGCTCTGTCTGTGCTCTGGTCTCTTCAAACAGGCTTGCATGGAGCATTAGTTTTTAACCCGCACAGAAGGTGTGCCTGCTCCTTCACAGTATTTACAGGACTCTTCAATAGTCCTCCACGTTCTTGATTTCTGAAATAATTACAGTATCTGTTTCCCCTCTGCACCTCTCTCCACACAGTGTGAAATGTAGGCAGCGCGCTGTTAAGGGAAGAAAGATAAATGAGAGTTAAGCCTGGAGGAAGAGAGGGGAAGAGATCAGGGGACAGAAGATGGAAGTGAAACAGACAGACATGAAAAGACAGTAGAAAGAGAACAGACAGAATATCATGAAGATGTTGCCAATCATGCTTGGTGAATTTGTCACTAACACCCAACATACTTTGAGGCTCCAACACTCTCACATATTATACTTTTGCCCAGGCAACATTCATTCCTCTGCAGCCCAAGAGACTGCCTGCAGTAATTACCTGCTCTGCTCAGAGCCCATTATGAAAGGGAAACAAACTGTCACATACACCATTAACTGCTCCTACGACCCCCGGTAATACAGGGGTGTTTCTAATAAACCTATAAATGTTGTTTACACAGCCATGGAGTCAAAGGACACGGACGCTGATGCTCCCTGACAGTAATGCCTGCTGCTTTTCTATGTGTGTCTAACCAAAGGACTTTTTCTTGGCTCTGCAGTGCTAGGAACCTCTGAAACCAGGTTTTCATAGCACCACACAGTCAGGATAGATTTAGGCAAAGAACGTCTCATTCGGAGCCTTTATGCTGAGGCTTTGTGTAATGATCCTCTTGTAAAAGATACAGCGTGTGTGTGTATGTGTGTGTGTGTACTTAACGTCCTTATTCTACCAAGCACACCTCATATTCATTATTTTGATCCGTGCGGCTGAGAATGAATGCAGCTGGGCTTCAAGGTGAAGAGGCTCATTTGTGAAAAATATACAGACAGCACTGAGCAGCAGGATAGACAGGAAGTATCATGCATGCGGCATTATTAGGCTGAAACGACATAGTGTCGTGCATGTAACAGGATACTAGCAACAAGTGAGAAAAATATTTTTATTTTCCACACACTGCAAATGGTAGTGTTATTACAATTTATAAAATAAAAATAAAAATAAGCTACACCATAAACACTACCCCCTACAGGACCAAAAATCTAATTTATATCAGCATATGAAACTGTGAACAGCACGTCTTTCAGTCATGCAACGTTGGAATATGTGACTAACTTCTTGGCTTACCGACCATCATGGAATACATTTTGAATGTTTTTGTTTGTTTGTTTGTTTGTTTGTTTGTTTGTTTGTTGTTGTTGTTGTTGGGGGGGGGGAGTAAGCCCATGAGTCATGGCATAAGTTAAAGTTGCATTTATATATTTCTTTGTGTTGTTTTGGGGGATTTTTTGGCCACCTGGGGGCAACAAGAGCAAATTCTGAAAGACCCTGAACAAGCTGAGGGGAAATACAGATTTCGGTCATATGTGGTGCATCATCAGATTATTGTGACCTCTTTCATATCAGTCATTTGATCCATTGTTTATATATTGATTAGTGCTGCTTTAATCAATTATGGGAAACAAACTATCCAGGTAAATCTCATTGATGCATTTATACATTCCCCATGTTGCACATCCTCACCTCTAAGTGCTCCTCCTCTCCTGATACGTTTGATTGGTGTTTTTGGTTTTTCACCAAACCATTTTTTAAACTGATCACCGCACAGAAGTTTCATTTTGTTTGTCCGTCTCCTCAGGGAGGTCAAAGGTCAGTATCAAGTACAGATCTGTGGAGCTGGGAGGTTCTCAGACTGAACTCATACACCCTCTGCTTCAACATGGTAAAAATCATCTTTCGGAAACATTATCTCACATCCACGCAGCAAGACAAGAGGCAAACAAACAAGCATCACCTTGGCGTGATGGCGTGACGTCAGCAGGAGCGGTCAGTGCCGTCCAGCTGCATCCTCCTCTGTGGGGCGTGAGCAACATCCTCACTGCCTCATTAACAAATCATAAAATCTTCACATGGGCATGTGTGGCGTGTGTGTTGTGTTCCTTTGTATGTGTGAGACAACGTTCAGATGGTCAGTTCGTGTGAAAGATGAAAGAGTGAGAGACTTGGCCAGCTGATGGCGAGTACAGTTACACACACATACACATCAACAACTCGACTGCGTCAAAAATGTGTAGTTTTCTGGAGTAATTAAAGGGTTTGAGTGAAGGACTGCCAGTATCTCAGCTGGTGTGTGAGTAAAATAAAGTCAACAACTCTTAATTTTCTAAAATATATGAATGATGGATGGATGATGGATACACAGATGGCCAATAAATAGAGAACTGCTGGAGGGGTAGATCAGTAAATGACGAAAGAATGGATGGGCAGATTGTGGGAGAAAAAAGGCACACAAGCCAACACAAAGCTCAGTCTTATACTCTGCTCTGTTCTATAATACTGAGACTACAGAATAGAGTAGGAATGTAATAATAATATTCCACCCTATAAACATCAGTCCAAACCATATTCCTAGTAAATTCTTCAGCTTTAATATCATTTTTCTGTCGGTATATGTGAACCATTTATTTGCCGCCTTCTCCATCCACAATCTGTTCGAAGCAGTCAACATCTTTGGAGTTTATTTGGAGCCACAATGACACGTGGCAGTTTTGCAGGGATGAAAAATATCCCCCAGCCCTTAATATACGCTGAAACCCTATAGCTGTGAATTCAGAAACTGTATAAAACGCATATACACACACTTACATGTGCGTGTGCAACTCGGCTATAATATGTTTGGACAGAGCAGGATGCCAGGCAGTGCCCGTTAAAGGCTCTAATGTGGCGGTGGTTTCATGGTGGTTGGCACAGATCAGCAGGAAGAGGGCAAAGAGAAGGATATAAAAAAAGAGGGAGTGATGGGGGAGAGAGAGGGGGAAATCTGGAAGAGGGAGGGAAAGAGAAAGAGCAAGCTAAAGAAAGAGGGCTATAGTTACAGAGGCACACCACAGGCATCAAACAGTGGTGGATTTATGAATTCTCTTGCTTTTTCTCTCTCTGTCCTCACTTCATCCCTCTCCTTCTCCATCCCTCCCTCTCTCTCCGGCTGAACGGCCCATTCACAGCGCGGTCCCGGGGTGATCAGAGTGGACCCTGCCCTCTCCCTCTCCACTCTCATTCTCTGCCCGTCTTTCATCCCGTCTCTTCTTTTCTTCTCGCCGTAGAGCGAGGGGGGGGAATCAAAACAGTCATACTTCCCCTAAACTCATCTTTTATTAATCAGACCTCAGCAGTGTGTCAGGGGGAAGAGTGACGCACACGGGTTTGTGAGTTTAAAGTGTGCTGAGTGAACGCACACACAAGCAAAGAGCAAGAACATGCAACTGACCGCTGACAAATGCCTGGGGGTGTTTCATATTTCCTCCGCTGCAAAACAGGCCATCGCCAAAAAAAAAAACAGCAGAGTGCTCGGTTTGTGCCTGAGTATGTGTCAAAGAGAGAGACAGAGGGAGAAAGAGAAAAAGAAATTAGGCAGACAGATGACTTGACTGCACCACACGACCTCTTTCTCCCTGTCATTCATAAAGCCTCTCTCACTCGCCCTTCTTTTTCCTATCTCCCTTACACACACACACACAGCTCACAGGCGGAGCGGATATTCTGGGTGGTGTTATTCCAGGTGTGGAGTCGTTGAGGTCTCCATGCTGTGACCCTGTTATCCTGGGAAGAGGGAGAGTATTAGAGGCATGCCGGGAGAGGAAGAGACTATATCAAAAACACATTTTGCCCCGAGGCGGTATCACTGCAGCTATATGGCTACAAATAAAGAGATGTGCACATGTACACACACACATGCACAGACGTTTGGTTACGCGCGCAGACGTGCACATGCGCATGAATGTAAGTGTAGTTGTGTGTATGATGGTGTATGACAATAGACCAAACTTTAAAAAAACAGAAAACCTCAAGTAGTACTACATCAGTCATCAAAGTGCTGAAAGTGAAATTCTGGTGAAAGCGAAAACTCTTATTTACTCTTTGCGTTTGATAGGATGTTACACCACTTTTTCTTTTTTGTGCACTTTTTAGGGCTGCAAACGAAGAATAAAACTGGCATTGATGATCACTTTCCATGAATCTACTGTAAAGATCAATTTCGTATTATTTCATCCTTAAGTATTAACATATCTGCATATCATGCATACACATGTATGCATATTTATATATGATGCCCTACAGATTATTGGTCGGCTTTTAAATGCATTTTAAGTGTAATTCTCAGAAGTTTGATCATGTGGTCATGCTTACATTCATCCTAACTACTCAGAAACTACTACAATAACTTCAATCATGTTGGGGTGCCTTTGCATTTGTGCATAAAAATACATACAATGTGTGTGACAGCGTGAAGTGTGCCTATTCGACAGAAACACAGATACCTCATGAAAACAATGAACAGTCACTAACTTAAAATTGACCAATGACGAATGGCCTGTGGTGTTTCATATTGTGCATGTGCATGAACATTTGAGTATGTGTTGCTGTGAATGAGTGTCCACGATGCTTCCTAAAAGCTTTGAAGTCCTGAGTCTCATTCAGAGTTTGTTCTTTCACTCCACAATTAAAACTGTATCATTACGACCAATTAGATCCTCTGAAAGGCTTAAAAATAGCAACTGGCACTGGCGCGAAAACACAGAAAACACTGAAACGCTGCTTTTGTAACAAGGTAATAAAATTTCACATATACATATGCATGCGTATACGCATGTTGTGTGCACACTTTAACGCAGACATTCCTTAAATACAGTAATAAAACAGCATTCCTTAAATCTGCGCTAAATGCTAGTTAGCGCTCGGCTGGACATTGAAGGGCAGGGAGGAGAGGCAGGCTTACCGGACGCCTTCACCGCCAATTCTCAATTTTAATGACTTCGTTCTTTGATTAAAAAACGGCTAAATGGTTCCAGTTGAGCCAGAGAAAGAGAAAAGAAATAAAACTCCAACTTCTAAGAGATGAAAATAACCGTTGTTCTCCAGTTTTAAGAGGCACGTGTGCTGGGGTTGGCCTGAGAAGTCAGTTACGAGCTGCAGATGTTTGTATGGTTTTTTATGATTGTTGTTATTTTCAAATTGCGGCGTTTCCGTGATGAGCTTTGCACTCGTTAGTGTGTGTGTTTGCGTGTATGCGTGGGCGGGAGAGAGAGTAACATCCGAGGATAAAGTCTTGAGTACTTCGAGCTTAATTAACCATAGTTCTAATCTGTGTGCTTTTTAGCAGCTCATTATGCAGCCTAATCACAGGAAACTATAGAGGTGATTACACACAATGATAGCCTACCCACATATGCACTCTCTCACACACACATGCATACACACACCTATGAATTCAGGAATTCCCTGGCATTGATTAATAGGGGGTAATCAAATCCTCTGCATAAACAATCCGTCTTGCTAATGACCTCATGCACACTCACAAACACACACAATGTTCAGATCGAATCTTCACGTGGTTTCACGGGTTATGAGAGGAGAAAATGTTTTCACCTCTTCTTCGCTAGATGTAGAAAGCCATAAAAACAGCACCTGCTCGCTTGTTCTCTCCTCATCCTGGCCAGCCCTCCTCTCTGTCTGTCTTTGAAGGGGGATAAAGAGGCAGTGAGGTAATGAGACGAGTTGTTTTGTTGCCGTGTAACAGCATAAAACACATTACATTTGCATTTAAGCCCACTTTCATCCAAGGCATCTTCAAAAGATCGGGCAGGTTAGGGTTTGGCACCTTGCTCAAGGACAAGGCCGAGGACGAACCTGCCGCAAGTTCAAGCAGCTTCAACCTGTAGGCCACCCTGCCACCAATCACCCCGCGTGTATAAATCATCCAGGTGAAGGCTGAGAGCTGATGAAGTGAGCAGGTTACCTTGGCAGCAATGCAGAGAACAAAGTGAACCTGGCAGACACAATGGACCTGTTTTATGGTGTGTTCAATGCCAGCGAATGAATGGTTTACTTCCGCAAATTATGAGTCAGCTTTGTAATTAATAGACCTGAGATCAGCCAGAAAAATGTGTATAACTGTGTCTCCTGCTGACTCTGGTAAATATGACCGGAGCCAGTCCTGCAGAGCTGTTGACCTCTGTTGACCTGATCTGAGTTCAAAGTCAATCACATACAGCAGAGCTACATAACCACGACTCCTTGCATCTTTCACCTCTGTCTTTTAGCTATACAACAGTGGTACCCACATTTATGAAACCATGGCATCTCTGGATATCATAGTTGTTTTCCATGTAAAAGTCTACCCAGCACAGCTGGGAAGTCCTTTTGGCATCACACCCCGCTTTGGCAGCAAATGCTACGCAGCTTTCCTGGAATCCATGAAAATCTGCTTAATTTGGGCAAATCACCCACGAAAGCACCATTATCTTTTTATTGAGACAGCGATTCCTGTTACAGCCAGAGAAAATTGTGTTTTTGTAGCCATTTTTTAAGAACCAAAGTACCAAACTAAACGCTATTGATGATAACACCCAAGCATCCTCTAGCTACTTCTTTTTAAAATCACGCCTGGTCTCTCACACTGTCTTAATAAGCCCTCAAGTAAATCTACATAATATGATGCTTTTGAGTACCAGAAACTTTAAAGAAGCATCAAACTAGATGCATGATGAGCAAAACAAACAACCTTTCAGCAGGATCTTATGATATGTCTGCACTAAGACCATGCAGCAGGTCATTAAATCACTTCCTATTGTGATTATCACTCACTTCCTCCTTTTCAATTGTCTCCTGCCTTCTCCACCTCGCTCTCTCTCAAATGCACTTCTCCATTCATCCATCTGTTTGTGTCTGCCTCTGTAGTTTCATGTGGCTGCCGCATTGATAGATCATATTAGCACACACCTCTGATTTTAAAGGGTAAATGCCCAGTAAATGTTGGTGTAAATGATTTAAAAGCTGATGGATTAGAGGAGATTACACATGGGCCACTTGCGGACAAATTACAGCTTTTGTCACAATTTCTCTCCTTTACTTCCCACCATTGTTCCACTGATGACAAACAGCTCTGCTTCTAAACACTGATACTTTTGGCATTGATAAAACTTATTTATGGACAGTGAAAGAATCGTCCTGAATGTATTTCAGTTTGATCTCATCAAAATAATGATGTGATAGGCTGCGTAGTGACAGACCTGGCTTAGCTCAGCGAAGCATTTTTGATCTGTGAATAAGAGGATGAATCTCACGCCAGTCCAGCACTTTCAGGCTGGAAGTCAGAGCTGCACAGCTTGAGTCATCTGTCTCTCTCTCTCCCTATGTCTGTCTGTCTGTGTGCTGCAGCCAGAGCAGGAGTTCAACTTGAATAACATCCGAGGCGCACAGAGGCCTGAATAAACGGCGTCACGACCAGAACCGGCTCGTAAAAAATTTCAATAAATGTCATACATCCATCAATTCCTATCAAGCGCGTCAGTAAATACCACGTTTTCAATGGAAGGTTAACTTTATGAAAGAGAGCAGGGGTCACTTCACTTGGATGACGAGTGACTCTGGGCCAGCATAAGCACGATACGCTCAAAGGGGCCCCGGTCGTTTGCTTTCCAGTGTTGGCACAACTGCAGATAGGCATGGAGTTCGAGTTATGACTTTCCCAGTGGAGCCATACTGGGGATCCGGCAGATACTGTCTGGGATTCGGCCCCCCCAGTGTGGCAGAGGACGCCTGACTCTGGAGGGAGATGGAGATGCAGATGGCTGAAGTTGCATGCTGCATTATATATCACTATCTCTGTCTGCTGCTCGTTCTCTGGGTCGCCTGCAGCACTGACCTACAGAAAGATGAAAGATTAAAATGACGCATTACAAAACTGTGGAAAGGTATCACTCCTGAAACCTTTAAAAAGCACTACATTGCCACTGTAGGTCTCCCTCTCTCAAACACACACACACATAATACAAAAACCCACACACCTTCTCCACAGCTCATGCCACTTCCGCCATAAAAGCCCTGGCAGTGATCCACGTGCCCATTAGCACGCGCTAAATAACTGTTAACAATGTATTACCCAGACTTCCCTGCTCCGGCACTTCTAGCCTGCCCCGCGTCCCTTCAAAGCTCACAGGTAATTATGTCAAAGGTTTTTAATAAACAGCCTATTCAGCGCGCAGTGGGTTACGCCTACCTTCAGAGTGACAAAACGGATTTTTAAAGCGGCTCTTGAATGAATGGGCCGGCCTCTGATTGGCTGAATTACACCCAAAGCCGTTGAAAGTCACCAGGTAAACGCGCACCTGCACGTGAGCGTATGATTTAGACGAAAACAAACGGCAGTCGCGGACAAATGAATAAAGCAACACATTTGTGGGCAGAATTATAAAAAAGCGGTGTATTATAAATAAATATGTAATAAATAGCCTTTTAGTAAGCCTATAGCCTATTATTCAACTGTTAAAAGCACCTTCGTTTTTAATTAATTCAATTAAATTCGGTAATGCTACACGTAATTGTCGCACAAAAAGGAACAATAATCAATGACCATGTGAAACTTCTGATAAAGGGCTGCAGGCTCAGGCTGCTCTCTCAGATTTATCCAATCACGTTTCAGTGCGGACAAATTGAGACGGTAAACAGAAGTGAGACGGCAGTGGGCTTATAGGAGGTCTGACACAGCCTGGGAGGGATGGACGGCCTGCACATAAGAATTAAAGAAATAAAAACACATTCAGGACCGAGTCGCTGATGTGCAAAACGCAGCCACGTCCATTACAAAGGGTGTACAGAGCTGCCAGGCTGGCAAATCCCACACAGAAAGGCTCGGCGACAGAGAGCTTCCCACTATTTTTAGAGGCCAGATGAGCTTCTTCTACAAGCCCGTTGCCTCACAGCAGTTTGCGGGCCACAGGTCTGCAGAAGTGACTTTATTTCTAGATGTAGTCCACTTCTAAACTGCTCCACGCGGAGTCACACCTGTGCCGTTCAGACGCTTTTTCTCTTTCAAATTCCACGACGGCTTTGCTGTGTTACTTTATATTCCTTCAGAAATCAATCTATGAAATTATAAATATATTAGAAGCTACGAAAGGCTCGTGCACTGACAGCAGATGGCACAGTGATCTCTAGGATGTACAGAGCAGTACACCTGTTAACGAAAAAAAATACGGAAGTAAAACACAAACACAAATATTGACGAAAAAAAATGATCATGGCTGTATTATAAAAAGGCGTGTTGTGTTCATAAGGCTGCGACAGACACTGATGTTTTCCTTGGTGAAAGCTGACTGAAGCCAACGGTTCATATTATTGTAATGAAACCGCGCCAATTAACAGTTATGCGATTAAAGTGGTGGGTTTAATTAGACCCAGAGCTGATCTGAATGGGCCGTTTACCTCAACTGTGCAAGGCCACGACAGCTCCATGCTCAGGAAATACTACGGAATTACTGGATCCCAGCAAATGTCAATAAGAAAGTGTGAGAAAAAAAAAAATATTATTATTATTTCAAAGATATTTTTCCCCTCGTAATAAAGATGGAAACCATGAAGAATGTAGTTAATTTATTTTGTTAACGACGGTCAACACATGAATTACCTGTTTCTAACATTTAATGTACACCTCAGCTTCTGTCATCCTTCATCATATGCTGAAAATATAGTTAAAAGTGTGTTCTGGTCTTCTGGTTTCTGTATAGGCTGATTGTCCAGCAGACTTAAATTTAATAGAGAGGAAACCTAATTGTGGACGGAATCGTTAAGTCTGAGCTGTGCTTTGGATTGTCCGCACAGGCTTTTCGCGCTGAACAACAAACATTTCAGCAGTAAAAGTTCAGAGGATATTTATGCCAATGCAAAGTCTTGCGCCTGTAGGCTCATGTAGAATCGAAATGAACTCCATTTCAAACAGAGCGTAACCTATTTAATTCTCACGGAGTTGTAAAGAAATAGGCCCGGCACATTTTTAAATGCCCAAGGGAAGAGAAACGCGAGGCTTTTGATCTGATAACCCACACGGATATGGGCACAGAGCTTCTCCTTGACGTCCAATCATTTACACTAAATTTATGCCAATAAACGATGACGACGGGTTGTTTATTTAAGCAACAAACCACGAGAGGCCTTGAGCTCTGCAGTGATTTTAGCGGAGGAAACATCCCTGAAGCAAATAGGAAACCTCAAAAAAAAAAAATATAGAATAATTAAAGCCTGATGTCGCTAATGGCATTTCACATGACCAAATGGAATTATCCGTCCAGACCTTGATAAGTGGCAAAAGGAGGCTACTAGGTAACAAATTAGTAGGTTAATTACGCATCCATCCGTGCATTAATATGTGAAACGCTGCACATTCATGTTGCACATCACGGTCAGTCATGTGTTCATTGGACTGTATTTGGGAAAACCGCACAGGCGCGCACACACACACATGCGCGGCCTCTCTGCCTTGTTTATTTATAGCCATATGTTATATCCTACACACACACACATTCCCCCCGTGACCACACACTCCTTTCCTGCCTTCAAAGCGTGAACGATTATTTCCAAACGTGGATGGTCAGAGAATCTTCTTCAGTTTGTTGCCCATCATGACACTTCTCTGATCCTCTGACTATCTGACTGTAGCCTATCATTTATTGGCTCAAGCAGACAGTGGCATATTTTATTACTTTCGTACTAAACTATCAAACAACAGGCGCAGCAGGTCTATAATGATATTTATTATTGGACATAAGAGACATTTTGAATGTATTTCTATTTAGGCATATATTCGTTAGGCCATTTAAACAATGCATCCGCCTTGTGATCAACAGTAATTATTTACTGTGACTGCAGTTTTCTCTTGGTGCACTTACAGCTTCTCATGCCGTGGTACTTCATCTTTTTCAGCTGTGCTGTTGCGGTGAAACAAGGACTGGAATTTGTTTGCGCATTGAACTCAAGGACAGGCTGTTATCAATATTTCACTGCATAGATAAGTTGAGCTGCATAATGTTTGTTTTTAATTTTCTATGTGTGTGTTTTTCTTTTTCCTTTTTTCTTTTCTTCTCTATTTTTTTTTTATTTTTGTTTTTGAAATTCAGCTTGTTATTGGTCTGCTGTCCACTCCAGCTGCTCAGTGACATGGGATGACAACGTTTGTAGAAGTGGTAAAAGTCACACGTGGAAACACCTCGTTCAGATTTATTTATTTATTTATTTTTTTAAGTCTTTTGAAAGACACAACAAGAAAAACTAAACAAATTCTGAACATATATTTTCCAGTGACCAAACATAGGGTACCAGCAGCCTAACCAAATTTATTTTGGCCCCTTAGTTGCAATGATTATCACAGGCACAGACACATTTTGGAGACGTTGCCTATGAGAAACACGTACGTGCTGTTAAGAATCGCACATTTTCAGGATAGGGGCCACAAGTGGCCCCCGTGCAGGAGGTACTAATGGGCAGATATGCAAAGCATGTCGGGCCGGTGTGTGAAAATGCGCGCGATGCCCCAGAGAGACGCTCCTCGCGCTCCTTCGCCTGAGGACATGATTCAATCACCAGCTTTACTTTTACCACATAAGGCGGCACGAGCGGCCCCCATACCGGGCGGGACCAGGGGAAAGTTCCGGGGGGCTGTGATTACTCGTGATTGGCTGCTCTGTGTTGTGATTGACAGGTCCTTTTCTCCGGCTCTCCTCTAAGCTCCGGTTGTTGACACTCTCCAAAAGTCCGCACGGCTCTCACGGATAACGGAGACATTATCACAGCCCGTCCCGGCTCCCTCTGTTTCCTCTGCGGTCCGGCTCGAGGACGGACAAACCGTCGCACCGAAAGCACCGGACTGCCATCGTGGATTCCCTTTTTCGCGACTGTCTGTGTTTTGAACTTTTCTTGCTCCCTGCAAGCTCGTGACGCCGTCTCCTTCCTCTCCTTCCTCTCCTTCCTCCGTCCCGAGACCGAGAGAAATGGCAGAGAAGCGGCGGTCTCCGTGCGCGCTGAGTGTCAAGGCACATGCATTCTCGGTCGAGGCGCTGATCGGAGCGGAAAAGAGACGCAGGACGGCCGGAGAGGATGCTGTGTCCCCCGGCTACGAGGACGGAACTGATGTCTCTGATCTAACCGGGAGCCCGGGGCCGCGGGCCGACAGAGCGTGCACCAGCGACCGTGGCAGCGAGGCAGAATGTGCAAGTGACGGATCCCGTAAGTGAATAACAACAAATAAAGCATAATAATAATAATAATAATAATAATAATAATAATAATAATAATAATAATAATAATGAAGTAATACAAAATAGAGAATAAATAAAACAGTCTCTTAAAATGGCAACATTACCAAATTAGTAGTCGGATCCTTTAATAATAAAGGTGAACATGTTATCTTATTTGATAGATTTTCTCATTGTAGGCTGCAGTTGTTTTCAAAGCTTTCTACAAACATGCAGCGAATTATTTAATTTCTCAACCATAAGCGCACGCGCATTTTTTTTATCCTACTACTATTTTTTAAAGAAAAAAGTTTAATCGTGCTCTTAGCTATTCGCCGACATTTCTTTTTTAGCAAGAAGATGCACAGTTCTTCTCATCAGGATTATACATGCTCTCCTTTGCGTTTTGCCGATAGAAACTCGGTAATAAGACACTAAAGATTCCGATCATGAAGCAAAAACAACGTTAGGCTTTGGTCAGAGCCACACAGTGGAAATGTGATATCATATCATGGCCCTGGTCTAGTAAATATGAGTGGTGTGAGTGTGACTAATGTGAGACGCTTTATGAGTTGTGTTGCAATCATAAACACGCCAATTAGCAGCGTATAAAGGCAGGGAAACTGCCACGGAAAGGATGCTCAGAGGTCTGCAGAAAGAAATAAACCGACCGGCCCTGACAAATTACGATTTAAATCTGCTGCAAGTTGAAAATGCACTTGGCTCAGGACTTGTATTTGTGTTAGTTGGGCTTGTTAGGCCCATGTCTAATGTCCATAAATTTCCACCACCTGGCGAGGCCTGTGTTGAACAGCGCAAATAACAACAGCGGTGAGACACATAAACACCACTATTAGGGGTGTCCTCTAAGCATATCCTCAATATTAAAACACAGATTTAAACTCAAGTACTCCATCATGAAAATCATTACGCACGTCCTGTTGGGACTTAAATCGGAGTTCAGTAATGAGTGTATAGTAAACATGACATTTTCTACTGTATCATAATATACTGCTGTGTATGTATTCAGTAATGAGTGCAAAGTGACCTGAGTTTACAGAGACGTACATAATATTCTTACAGATTCCGTGCACCAGGATTAAAGAGTGAGTAGACTGCTTAAAAACATTTTTACCCCCTTGAAGTAAGAGCTGTAAAATAACTTGTAATGTGGAATAAAATCGGTTAATTTTTGCGGGGGCTGCTGGACGTTTTTTCCATGATTACAATCATCACTGCAATGGTCAACTGTAATAATCCACTAAACAAATCATATTAATATATGTGAAAAGCAAAACGTGCTTTACACAGTTATAGCCTTGGTGATGTTATCTAGCCATGTTGTAGGAAGTTCGTCCTGCTTTTTAGAGTTTAGACGTGTCTTTTAGTCACAGGACAAAATGTCTCCAAGAGCAACACCTTGCAGGTCAATAGTGCTCGGCCTGGACGGGTGTGCTGCCATTAAAACCTGCTCCTCTCGCCTCTTTCCGGTGCAGCGGAGAGCGAGGACGCGCTGCTGGAGAGCCCGCAGCCCGCAGCTGTGTGCGCGGCGCCGGTAAGCGGCACCGGAGAGGAGACCCGCGTGGACCTGCAGGGCTCAGACCTGTGGAAACGGTTCCACGAGATCGGCACGGAAATGATCATTACCAAGGCTGGACGGTAAGACACAGTTCATGTGGGAATGAAAGAGAAAAAGAAGGACGTGATCAGAGATTGCTGAAGAAAGAGTTACAGTATACACAATAAAGCAGATGTGTCAAACCTATAATAAAAACATGCACAAAATATTACTAAAGACTAAATAATAATGTAATAAATCAGATATAAAACATAAGGCTTTGAACCAAATAATTATAGGAGTAATCAGATGACTATAATTGACCATAAAATAATCCCTAACACGGCAGCCTAAATGGCCTATTCTGTTGAATGATTATTTTTATTAAGATGTTATCATTATTATTTTTTGTTGATCTTATTATCATCCAGTAATAATGACTGTGTGTTGTAAATCCATGCGGTCTGCTGAGCTGAAGTCTCCTATGCAGTTGATTTATTTGGTTTTCCGGTCAGGCGGATGTTCCCCGCTATGCGTGTCAAGATTACGGGCCTGGATCCACATCAGCAGTATTACATTGCAATGGATATAATCCCCGTGGACAACAAGCGATACAGGTAAGACACTCAAGGCACGCGCGCGCACAAACGCGCGCACGCATACTGCGCAATACATGCTAATGCTACGCGAGGCTTTGAGCCCTCGCGATGGTTTTATGAATTTTAAAATGCCATTTGACAAAAGTAGATAAAATAAAATTAGGATTAGGAATATCTAAGTGATGACTAATCTGTAAATACAATAGAGGTAGACTGTATTGGCCTCTAACCTTACACGCACGTCCTATAGAAACGGGAATATTACAGTCATTTTCGTTAGCATGTAGTCTTAATTTAGACTCTATATACAGTGTTCCTGGGTCAGCACAAGATTTTTCAATTGTGCAACCCCAGTCTTGTCTCCACAAATGGCGCTTGGCACCGGTGTTTTGTCACGGCGGTTTTGCCGTCCCTTTTGGAAAAGGCCTTTTGGATGCCTAACCTCTCCACCCTGGAAGGTCAAGCCAACAAATGTCGTTATGATACCGAAGAAAACAGCGTGTTATTGCAACGGCGTCCACGCAGCCAAGTCTTTGCACGCTATACCCTGTAGGTCTATCATTTCAAACGTTCAAAACTCGTTTATATGTGAACACATTTTTAGCGGCGCTGTGCAGGGATGAGTGACATGCTGGAGGACATCTTACGCGGTCAGTCGGTCTGACAGCAGATCGGAGGCTGCAGGGAAACGTTGCGCTCAAAGGCGCACGCGGTTCAGAGCTGGACGGTCTGCAGGTTTTTAACCAAACGTTTAACAGCAGGTGATCAACACACCTTCAGCCAGATGAGGATCTCATTAGTTGTGTTTCTAGCTGAAGGCCATTAGTCCCACAGACCACTGTATGCATTACATCGTTTTAAGCTTTGACATATTTCACTCCACAGGCATATGCCTTAAAATAGTAATTAAAATAGCTTTAGGCCTGCTTTAAAAATCAAAGGGGACATTTGACTTGGCAGGCACTTTGTTTAACATATTCATATAAAATGTAGCACATGAGAAAATGTGTTTGATCCATGTCATCTATTAAAAAACATATTTAATATGTTTCCTGTAGGATAAGTAACTAAAGCATGCAAAGATATTCTGCTGTCAGCTGAAAGCAGGACAGTCAGAATGCAAATACAACTAAAAAAAAATGTCCTCATATCTCTTATTTTTGATTGAAGCTAATTGTTGGGGACAAAATCACCTAAGTCTTTTTTTTCTGGTCATTTCATGCTGTTGCACATGTGAAATGTCAGGATGAAAAAAAAAAAGCAAACTAGTGTTCATCTACCGCCCTGTGTGTGCGCGTGTGTGTGTGAAGGTACGTGTACCACAGCTCCAAATGGATGGTAGCAGGCAATGCAGACTCTCCTGTGCCGCCCAGAGTTTACATCCACCCGGACTCCCCGGCCTCAGGAGAGACGTGGATGCGTCAGGTGGTCAGCTTCGACAAACTGAAACTGACCAACAACGAACTGGATGACCAGGGACATGTAAGTGCCACAACAAGGACTGTGCAAAAAAAAATCTATCATTTTATTATATATCTGTGATACTCATGGGTATACTTACCTCCCTTTGGCCCCTTTAATGGAATTATATCTCAGCTGTAATAAGGCTATATAATTTAAATGTTGATTTTATAGCTTTTGTTGTGATAATTACAGTGTCTTTTAAAATAGATACTAATTTATCAAAAAGTCATATTTTACAAGACGACATAAGCCTGAAACTGGATTTTTTTTTTCTGCAGCATTTTGTAATAATTACAAGAAAGTAAAAGTGCAATATGAGGAAAAACACACACAAACACACGATTCTGGTGTTGCTCCATAAATCCCTCTTTCAGTTGAGGGTTTCTGATGTGCCACATTGTGGATGTTTGTGTGTGTTTCTTTAATGTGTGCAGGTGCATGTAACACGTTCATTATCCAACAATCATGTTTTATAGCGCTGAATAGCCTGAAATTGCTGTGATGTCATTTAAGCCTTAAAGGATCATTTCTTACCCCCCCACCCCCCACCCCCCCCCACCCCACTCAGATCATTCTGCACTCCATGCACAAGTACCAACCACGGGTCCATGTGATCCGCAAGGAGTGTGGAGAGGAGTTATCCCCAGTGAGAGCCGTCCCTGCTGGAGAAGGCACCCGCACCTTCTCCTTCCCTGAGACTGTGTTCACCACCGTCACAGCATATCAGAATCAACAGGTAGCACAGCTGACCTCCACACAACCACATTTCCTCCTAAAACCAAACACGCTGAAACAGCCAACATGGCCAGTAAACCCACATTTCCAGCATGCAACATCCCTGTGGCCAGATACTACTGTTTGTTTTGTCGTTTTGCACTGTTTGTAGATACTAGTGGGCAATGACCGATAGAGCTTTGAAATGCATTTCTGCAGGTCACACTGCAGTATGATACCTTCAGTGTTTAAGACAGAACAGGACTACGAGATGTAAACACATGAAATAAGAAGTTTTGATTTCTATATCAAAAGAACGTGGTCTGCTCTGAATTTTAAAGGCAGATTCCTCGTTGAGTGTGTGTTACATGTGTGTGTCTATACGGGTGAGTGTGTGTGTTCTGCAAAATGGAGAGAGAGAATAAGAGAAAGGTACTACAGTTTGTGTAACCAGTTCTACCAAGTAAAAGGCTCATTGGAGGGACTGTTCAGAAATAACTGTGCACCTCACTACTTGTGCTTTTCTTCATTGCTAGAGCATCTGATATTTTCTGGATTTTGCCAACCAAATATCAAAGCCAGTATATTCATGTATTCAGTGAGGGAGAGCTCCTGGTTTTTCTGGGTTTTTTGCACAGGACCAGTCAGTGTGAGCTTTGAAGGAGGATGTTAGCCGGTTGGCTGGCTGAAGTCACAACATGGTGGTGATGTCTATAAAAGTCCCTTTGGATGCGGGTCACAGAGCTGGGCCTTAAACACCACCCACAGCCTGGGCAGCCCCACGGCAGCCCCACAGACTTTAACGAACACGCACACACACACACACAAAATTCACATATATGTGCAAGGAAACGCACAATTACATACATGCATTCCCACTATATTCATCGCATACATGCGGCACAATTTGCAGCTAACGATGCACGTGAATGCATTTATTTATAGATCTGATTGAAAGATTACAGAGAAAGAAAATTATTTGGCAGGAAAAAAAAATCTTCCATCATACAGTACATGTTATCATGGACTTTGTAATAACTAAAATTTTGGAAATAATTAGAGTCTTATTTCACTTTGCAGATTACAAGGCTGAAAATTGACAGAAACCCATTTGCCAAAGGCTTCAGAGACTCTGGCAGAAACCGGTGAGTTCATTTCAACCACAGAGATTTTCACATTATCTAGTGCATTAGGGGTAATGTGGGATGCATGACTGCATTATATTCTGGCTTGGTTGTGGTTTTTGTCACGGCTATTTCAGTCCGATTTTATGGGGAGCAAAGCTATGTATTTATTTATTTTTTTCTAATGGAAAATGTGCAACAGCCTCCCATTAAATCTGTCCTAAATGGCAGGAAAAAAATGGACTAAACTGAACAGACGTGGCACATATTATTATGATTTCACCATATTAATCGATGATGCATTTTCAGTTAAACGTGCTAACTTTAAAGGCACATTAATTCCCGCAATTGCGCAGTTACAGGCACATGCTTTGAGACGGAGAGCTCTACCTTCGGATACAAACCTAAATGGAGCGTCAGATTCCAGCCGACCTCGGGAACATAAACATCAACAGCAAAATAATAAAAGTCAAGAGTCTCCTGAAGAAAATCTGTATAAACACATTTCTAAACATATATAAACACAGCATTAAAACAACACAGCAGTAAAACTCCAGCAGGCTCCAAACAGCCACTCCCCTGAGGCCTCACAGAAATCATTAGAGAGGAGGGGAGAGAAAGGGGGCGAGCAGCAGAACGAGGAGGAGGACGGACGTGCGAGACAGAAAATTTGAGAGGGAGGAAGGTAGAGAATGGCAAACTGGATAACCCTGACAGCTGACCCTATAAAAGTTAAACTCAGGAAGGCTGAAAAAACCTCCCTTAAATATTACAGGAAGAGTTAAGCAGTTTGCTAAATAAACTTCTGCTCTGATAGGCTGCTTTGGAGCACACAGAACCGCTCCGGGCAGCTTGTCTAAATTATCACCGTGGCTACAACCCCGCGGGGGGGAGGACTTTTATCCTCACGCTAACGAGGGGTAACAGAGCACTCGCATTACCCCGCCACAGCAACCCTCTGCCCCACCTAGAGGAGGAGGGAGACGCGGACTGGGGGAAGGGGAGTCCCACCTCATAAATCCTTGCTGCGGCTTCCTGCTCCTTCGTCCTGATTCGCCCGTAAAAGCCGTGTGAAAGCAATTACCTCCGAGCACCCGGCTGGCATCAGCCAATCGCAACGTGGCGTTTATGCCCCTCATTACCTGCCATCTCCATGGAGACGGCAAGAGAGGCCCCACGGGTGACTAAGATGGCGGCCAGGTGCTTGGCGTAATGTGCAACCCAGTGAGGCATCCTGGGAGAAAGGGGCTGCAGCTGCATCAGTAATGTTGGTGCTTGTACGCTAACGTGTGCGTTTCTCTGTGTTTTACAGGATGGGTCTGGAGGCTTTGGTTGAGTCTTATGCATTCTGGCGTCCATCTCTGCGAACACTCACATTTGAGGACATCCCCGGCATGGCCAAGCAAGGTAGAGTTCACTAACAGGAGTTCTCTGGATACTGGGAATAAGTCAAGTCATCCAAACTAAAAGGCCGAGTCAGACATTTGTCATTGTTGATCTGGCGCCCTGATTTACCGGATGCCCTCTGAAAACATACTGTACGTGACCAATACAAAAACGATCAACGGTATGTTACTGTTTTCTGATCTCCCACCACTATGGTTAAGGTATGGTTATTTTTCGGCACAAAGAGCACTTGGTAAAGTTTTGGAAAAGATTGTGGTCAGGGTTACAAGAAACCAACGATGACTGTTAGTAGGAAGTGTCATGCAGAAGGCGGTGTCAGCTGTCGAGGTTACAGTCTTTGTCCGGCCAATCGCCCACACGAACCTCCCAAAGAGGTTTTGCTAAAACAATGCTTCCTTTTTGGCCTCTGAGAGTCATTATTTGCTCAGGCACAAGAGCAAACATAATCTCAACATTTTATCTCCTTATTGATTATGCTACTTCAACTCAGGGTATCTGTTCATACCGAGTACTGATCCATTACCCGTGCACTCTTTTTCCACTCTGTATAACACATTGAAATCATTTTAACCGGGAATTCCTGTGAGCAAAAAGCTCAGTTGGCAGCCGGCTGTGACTGAATGAATGTAACTGATAGCAGAAATATTTAATTTTATTATGGCATTGCAAAGCAGCAGTATTTAATGTGGATCAGTCATGTCAGGACCGATACTCAATTCGTATAATAAGGTTAGAACGGATTCTGCTCATTGCATCAGTTGATCTCTAGTTGTTTTAGGCCTCTGAGACAATCACCAAACTATTGCATTTAAGTTTCACTCTTCTGTTTTTCTGGCTTTGTTTCTGTAGGGGTCCCAGGAGCTCATGGAGGGGTCGGAACATCACCTCACCTGCTCTCCACGTCCCCGTGCTCCTCACCTTTCCAGGTGTGCCCTCTCAGTCCGCCCGATTACACCTGCAGCCGACCCACACACCCTCTCCATCGTTATAGCAACCCCCCGGAGCCGTTCTCCCCTCCCAGAGGTCCATCGGTGTATGACAGCGATGGATTCTGTTCCCTGCCTCTCTCTGGTTCTCAGCTCGGCTATCTATCCAACCCCACCCCGCAGGGTTACGCTGGGCTTCGCCTCCACACACCGCCCTACAGCCTGTACGGTTACACATTCCCTCCCTCACCGCGCCTCGCTGCCAGCCCTGATAAAATGGCCGCCGCTGCCACTGCCAATCATCAGAGTCACTTCCTTGGCTCTACTCCCAGTGGGACCCTAACGGACAGTCTGGGTGTGCTCAGCGGAGGACAGCAGGGCTTCTTGTTTGACTCTCGGACTTTAGGACTGGCAGGTAGCCAGCCGGGAGGTGGGGCCTCACAGGTCACGGCCCACATGGGCTGAATTTGACTCTGGGGTTGTCACGAAAACAAAATGACACCCTGGAATGGGTGTGAGTTGCTTTTGGTTCAGAACGTTCTATGAATTAGTCATCCATGTGCTGAACAAGCATCGAGCTGAATTGTGGACAAACAGAGAGGAGTGAGAGATCAAGCCACTGCCTCTGTGAGCATAAAGAGCTCGTCAAAGCATCTTTTTATCTGAAGGGAATATTTTTAACAAGTTCTTATCTTTCGAGTATGTTCTCTAGGACATGCATGTGCAGCTGCAGTGGTCACTGAAGGGAGAGACTTCCTGCAGCTTTTGGATTAGGAGTCCAAACGATGTAACCCAGTGATTGAAGTGGAACTGACTATGGATTGGGCAGAAACTGGGCTGGCCCAGCACTCAAAGCAAGCACTTCAACCCTTGGCAGGAGTCCCTGATGCAGTAACTATTATACACACACAGCATTCGACATTGCCTCCTTGATCTTGCCTACTTTGGATGGAGTTACTGAACACTACTTTTAAACTTGTTTTTATGGGATATATTGACTAAATTCCTTTTGTCAATTAAATTCTATGTCATGACATGCCTGGTGATGTTCTCGATCAGGTCTTTGGAATAAAAACATGTAGCTGAAGTCCATTTAGTAATATGCACTACAGGCAGGGCCTTTTCACCACTTAGACTTCTTAAAAAAACTAATCAACACCACGAGCCTGTCACATATTCACATCATGGCCATGAAGACAGCCGTGGGAGATGTCCCAGTGACAGTTACGGACTGAGGGGCTTAAAGCTGTGGGAGGATGACGGACTGATCTACATATTCCACGTCTGGTTTGACAGACGTTTACTTGATGTAGCTGTCTGGATGTCAGGCTGAAGTACATCTTCCCTTATGTGACACAGATGTAACTGCACATGACGACTCTGTATATAGTAAGGGGAAGGCCGGCAGGAGGAGAGATGTGTATATAAAGGGCTGTGTGACCCTTCGCACTTAAAAACCCCAATGCACCTGCTTCTGCTCTTTAGACTGGGTCAGATATGCAACAGCTAACCCTGAACCTGACCGAAAAGCTTTTCTTTGCAAACACGCGCTATATCATCACGCCCTTTGGCCGAGGACATTAACGTGTTCTGTGACCTTTTTGAGCCAAATAAAATATATCTATTCATGTCACAATGTTAATATGTAATCAAAATTTTAGTAATTTAACTGATTTTGTATTGTTTATTAAGGCAATTGTGAACATACACGTGTGAGTGTTTTATTTACACTTTTTTTTTAACCTAAAGCAATTACAGTGCTTTAAAAATACAATATTTCCTTGTGAAAACAGAGAACAGAGGACTGTGTGCTCTCATGTGCATGCTAGAGAGGTGTGTGTGTGTGTGTGTGTGTGTGTGTGTGTGTGTGTGTGTGTGTGTGTGTGTGTGTGTGTGTGCGATAAAGACTGGGGTTGTTCCACAGGCTTTGGATGCCAGAGAAATGAAAAATACCACAGGAGACAGGGAGAAAGAATAACTTGCAGGCGCACACACACACGCACGCACACACACACACGCACACACACACGCACACACGCATGCACACACACACACACTTGCATAAGCAAATAACACATTGTCTTTATTTTGCAATGGCCATGCAAACTAATACCTTCAACACAAGGCAGGGTGTGCGGTGAATGTGTGAGTGTGAGGGTGTAGATATGTGCGTGCACACTTGTGTATGTGGTAACAGGTGGTTGAGTTGTCAGCGAGTGTGTGACCCCACAGTCTCAAAGTTCATGTAGATCCTTGAGAATTGAGCCCCCTCCCCAGTCCTCCAAAGTCATACTCTGCTGAAAGCATAAGCCAAGATTTTTCACAAAGCTGTTTGCTGTCACTGAAGCTTTGTCATTTTAACCCATTTTAACACCTGAACAAGCACTCCGACCAGACTCCAAGAAACCAAGACAAAACACAGAGATATATTTCCTCAGTACTTTGCTCCCAAAATAAATTTTGTAAAGAAAACAAGACAAGTGCTACGCACTCCATCTCTTGTCATAGCCAGGACTAAGGAGCTGTTGTCGGTAAGGATACAAAAAGAGCAATTTAAAAGAAGACAATGTAAACTTTTGCAGCTAGCCAAAACTATACAGTAGTTTATCTTTATTAATGACTCAAATTCCTGAAAACACCCTCAAGGTGGTCATTTTGAATTGACACTGTTGTGCAATTAGGGAACATTACTCACAATACAGACCTTTACTGTATGTGTGAGCAAATCAACCAAAGAAGATAAACAATCTTTGAGCCGACAACTGGTCACAGTAGATTTACGTTCAGATAGTAAGCTCTCATGATTCACTGATATGAGACCTCCCTGCAGTGTGGCCTATACTCTGGGTTTTTGAGATGCACAGGATTTTTTTAAGCGAGGATTCTGTCTGATAGGTCACAGCTGTAAAACATGCGTCATGCAGTACGACATCGTGAAGCAGCACTTGTTCTTAAATTTCCCCTTCAGGTATGATTACGTACAAAACAAATCTGTTGATTTAGTTTCACAAAAGTATTCGTCCCAAAAAGTTGCTGACTGTCTCCTGCTGTCACCCGTTTCCTCCTCAGCCCCTCAGTTGTCTCCTGTCACTCTGAAGGTGAGAGGTGCTGACGAGAGGAGCACATGTGAGAGGGGAGAGAGGACCGAGGGGGGGAGGAGAGCTTATTTTAGAAACCAGGAATGATTGGCTTGTTTTTTCTGACTGACAGGGGACAGGACCCCCATCTGGTGCATCCGTACCACACACACACAAACACAGAAACACACACCGTCAAACGCAGGCAGGAATATTCCCATGTATACACAATGCCAGCAAAATTGCTTTCACCCTGTCAGGTCCTTTAAAAACTGCAAGGAGTTCTGATTTGGGAAGGATAGACACACGCTCGTATATTCACACAGACACACTCCCGCATGGTGTCAGTGGTCCAGTGATTCTCGGCTGAGGTGGGGACATTAACACTTGTGTACAAGCAGGTGCTGACGTGACGGATCTGTCACGCTATCTGCCTGGAGGAGGAGGACAAGGAGGGGAGGACAGAGGAGACAGAGAGCAACAGTGTGTGTGTGTGTGTGTGTGTGTGTGTGTGTGTGTGTGTGTGTGTTCAAGACTTCTATGAAGTTGAAGCAGACCTGTCCATTTATCAATAGCTCATGACTTTTTGAGCCAGGAAGACATCCAAAGTCTATTTGAAAATGCCAGCAGGTCACTACAGGCAGCAGGGTTCATCCTCTGGGGACAAGGAGCATTCTCAACACATTTTGAGCCCTTCCAGTCATGAAATATCTTGTGCAGAGATTAGCAAGCGGGTGACACAAGGGGAAATCTAAAAATTAAAGGGAGGAGAGCTAAAAACACAAGTAGTAGGAATCATCCTCTGGTGGCCATGAATATCCATATCAAACAGGATGCTACTGCTGTAGTGCTGGACAAACAGACAAAGCAGCAACCAACTTTAGGCCTCATCCTAGTGAAGCAACAAAAAAACATTACTGTATATCAGATGTGCAACAAGTGTCATCACTTCAACTCATTTTCCCACAAATTATGCTAATTTGCAACTTTTTCGCATAAGAAAAATACATTTTGTGGAACACCACAAACATGAAATATTCTTTTTAATCATCAATATATAAAACAAGGTATTCATGTTTAAAATGTTTACCATGAATGTTTTTATTTTTACCTCCCTGCATGTAGGAAAGGGATATATTGCAATAAGCATTATTAAGGTATGGTTACTGGTTTTGGGCGAACTAAAACCACCTGGTTAAGGTTAGAGAAACATCACTGATACGGCAACCACAGTCTAGTTTATGGCATGCTAAAGGCACTGAAGATGAAGCAAACAGGGTTCATCAAGGTTTAAATTGACTTGCATTGATTGATGTGCATCTTGTGTTTCCATCAACAATATGAAAATAATCCAAATGAAAATAATAATTTACTTTTAATACCTAATGTTATCTAAAGACAGCTATGTTGATTTACTGTTAACATTAGCTGCACATAAATACACACTTCGCAGTGCTGCCAAAGGATCTCATCACGACACTGAATATCCCCAAAGCTCTGAGGCATCAAATCAAAGCTGAGAGACATCAGTCTTCATTTTAGAGTCTGTTTGCATGTATGGGTACGTATTCATGCCAGCTCAGGCATACTAATATGTCTATATTAGTATACACTATAAAAGTGAAACATGAATGAGAGAGATTTACTTGGACTTTAATTATAACTGTGTGTTGTCATAACAACACTAAACATGATGGTGGTCAACCAAGCTTCAGCATTCAGTGAGCTAGGCCTGAAAAATACAATGTTTTTACAAAGCTATCCATGCCTGCGCTCTCACAGCTGCACACACACACACACACACGCACACACAAGTGTTTGGCCTGCTTGCATTGCTGAAATATGAAGTCTTGCATTTTCCACTTGTTGCTTGGTGCTGAATACTACAAGGAACTACAAGCACATCTGACCTTTCCAGGCACAGTGTTTAGACAAACAGTTACAGTTTGGCACATGAAGTCAACTGAGCATCACCAGCTCGAGCTCGGCCCTCTTTAAAATGATCACGCTGTACACGGCAGACGTTTAGCGTCAGTGGGGATGGAACACAGCGTTTCAGACGGTCATCGGTCATGTCAACAAACTGGATTAAAATTTGAGGTACCATTTTGAAAGGTGAAGAACTCCTTTACGAGCTGAGAAAATTCTCAACTGCTTCTACTTCTTAAACTAAATAAACTATTTGGAAGCATCTTGAATAAGCTGGGAAATTCAAAGTAACAAAAACGAAAACAGGGCTGTTTTTCTGAGCTCATGAAACGTTGCCTTTTCAGAGTCACATTAAATACAAGCAATAAGCAATGAAAGCATAAGAAAGATGCTGCTGTTCGTTAGCATCGCCTTAAAATGTTTCCCATGAACAGAATAATGGTCTCTGGCATCCTCAGACAGTGAGCCTTGGCGAAAGTGAAATAAACCTATTTACCATATCTTTCCTCTCCACCCGCTGCCTTTCTGCCCTCAGGGAATTGGCTACCATGAGCACTCAACACACAAGTTAGCATTTGCATAGAGGCCAGTTATGTGGTTTTAGCGTCCTGTGTGATTGAAGTGCGCATTAACATATGGGCCGACGACGCGAGCACGTGGTTGACCGTCCTCAGAGGGGAGTTGCGGCCTGCTGTACGTGACCAGGCATATGAACTGGGGAGTCCACAGGTGAGGTCATGTTGGGCAGTGACAAGAAAGTTCCCTGGAGCACAGAATAAGGTTTGGCACAGAAACTCGCAACAGTCAGAGGCAAAAAAGAGGTCTGTTTGTATCTGATGAGCAGCAAATTAGAATTACAAATGGCGGTTTAGATGAACTTTTCTCGAAATAAAGGAAAATCCTCAAGTTTCTTGAAGACTCTTGAAGGTTTCCCCAAACAGGAGTTTTGTAATGATCTTGGAACGTGCCTCAACACTTGAGTCAGTTGGACTTCAGTGTTGAGAATTCAGGATTTACTTCAGGGGTCACCTCAAGCTTTCGTGTTGCAGGCAAAGATTTATGGAGAGGAGGAGACAGGACTGAACACTGGAGCAAAAGAGGGTCTTCTGACCCCTATGCTGTTCCAGGAAGTGCACCTGTGCTCCGGGGGGGCCTTCAGCTGGTGACAAGAGGGTGGGTGGGTATGCTGATGATGTTGCAGGCTCAGCTCAGCTACTCCTGCGTGACCTGTTAATGGACTAGCGGGTATTTGATGACAGTTGCAAGAATCTGAGGCTCAGGGTGTCCTTTACAGCCGTTAAATCTTTGTCATCAAATCTCCCCCCGCGGAGCTGATTTATGGTCAGCTCCACAGGGCATGTTTCACAGTACCTCCTTATTAGACACCCATGAACTCTGATCTATGAGGGAGGTGTTGAGAAATAATTATGACACAATATTTTCCTGTAATCTTTCCATGTCAACAAAAGGGACATGAGCACCTGCGACAATGCTCTCTCCGGTTCTGCAGTGATGTACAAACAAAAGAAACGCACACACACACTCACTCATGTCAATACACATGCACACTTCATAGTTGGTATATAACACTGTGTGTGTTTATGGGAGACACTGAGAGGGTCCGATAGACTGTGTGTCGAGCCAAAATGAAAGAACAGGCCCTGCGATGTCTTGTAAATGTCTATCAGTTCTTTAGCCATGTGATATGTGACTATGTCCCTTAAGAGCCTTTGGGCCAACACATCACTAAATGCAGTATAGTTATTCACAGCTGCCTTAGGCAGACAGTTTTAAGGGCTCACGATTTTTTGGGAACTTAAATTAACACTTGACCTAAGCACCTGCTAAACAGTGGCACCAAAGAAAAGTGGGAAACACCCAAACTAGAATGCACAAAGAGGATGCTATCACTACACAGTTCTACAAGGGCTTAGGATGTGAAGCTGAGCCATTAAACTTTAACTGAATGACTACTGTATGTCATTAAAACAGAAAACCCAGAGCTGCTCAATAGACCCTGAATAATGCAGACACTATGAGGGTACCCATGGTGGGTTTACTGGGAAAAATTTTCATTTAGAGAGTCAAAGTGAAACCAAAACTCCAGGTTCTGTTCTAGACATGAGTAAACTTTATTCAAAATCATATTGACATGAGTAATAATAAATTACTAAAAGTCCAGCCCTGGAAGTGTATAACAGCGTTATATGCAGCTCAATCAATTTCTCCAGACAGGGACAGTACATTAAAAAAAAGCAATGTAATATCTTCATATATTTAATATGTCTGGGTTTAGTGGCCCACAACAAAGTTATTTCCGCACCAGGCCCACAGCCCAGAATACCTTGGATTTACATCCATACTGGACAATTACATCCAATGGTAACATTCAGGAAGTAGTGTACCCTAAATGTAGCAGAGCAGAAAGCAAGGGTGGGGATGGGTGGATGGACCCAGACAAGGGTTTGTGTCCTGTTACAAACCTGAAATTAATGTTCATTTTTTATTACCTGTTGTCATGACCTTTCCCTGACTTACTTGAATGTAACTTGCTCCCGCAGGCTGACTGTCTGCTTTACTGTATTCACAGACATCTATGACCCTACATGACGCTTCTATGCAGTCTGAGAGACTTTGGTGTGTGTGGTCCATTGCAAAGGCATTACAGCCGGCAGGGGGCTTCATCTATGCTGCAATCACATTAAACCACCAATTTCAACCCTCTATTATGGGAACAATAAGGGAACTTTCACATTTAAGGACTCACACATAGACAATTATATTTGCTTCATTTGAACTACTTGTAGCCAAATTTGACATATCCAGAAAGCACTTTTTTAGATTGTGTGCAGGCCAGGGACTGGCTGGGCTCATAAGACATGTAAATCATTCACCCAAATGCCTGAACAGCATCCGACTGATATAATGCTTTCCATAGTCACTGGCTGTAAAAGCATTATTTCTATGTTGTGAGAAATGCTCCCTCTCTGGATGAGGTGAAAGAGGCATGGCAAAAAGATCTGAAGGTAAATTTGACAGAAGATGACGGGTCATCCATCCTTTCACAAGTGCACAGCTCATCAATTTGTGCTCGACACGGCCTCATTCAATTCAAAATACTGCACGGGCTCCATTAATGATGGCTGTCAAACATGTATTCATCAGCAGATGCCTCATGTAATAGATGTCCCACCGCAGCTACATTAACTCACACATTTTGGTTCTGTTCCAAGATCTCGGGTTTCTGGAGTTCCATATTCAGTGTTTTTACTGAAATATTTGGAAAACCAATTATATCAAATCCCCTCACAGCTTGTTTTGGTATTTAACCACCTGAAGGTAACCCTCTACAGCCACTCAAAATGTATTGCACACACTGGTCTTCCAGCAAGAAGATGAGCCGTGCTAAACTGGCGGGAAGCCTCCAAACACTGGATCATGGATAGTCTGCGGTTCTTGAATTTGGAGAAGATGAGATAGCAAAGTATAGCAGCCTTTTATCACATGCTTGGTTAATCAGTTGTAAATGTATTTGTGTGATTAAATCCTTTTGCGCACAGTTCAAAACTTTTTTTTTTCTGCAATTCAGTAACATCACAACATTCAAAATGGTAGCTATTATCTTGCCAATAAAGTCCAAATTTACAGCATGAAATTAAAAATACCAGTTTGAGCAAGTAAACCTTTCCTTGCTGAAATACAACATAGAAGACATTAGAACTACTGGTCAGCAGTGTGCAAGTTACTGGTCCAGAGCAGACGCTGCTGGAGGTGACTGACAGGGTCATGCCAGCGTGGGTGTGTTTGTATGCATATATCTTCTGTGTGTGTGTATGCTTCCATGTAACAAAAATAGTGCCCCTTTCCAGGGCCCCAGCTCTGACATTCTGCTGCTAATAGGGACGGTGCATGTGAGTGTCCATGTGTGCGTGTGTGTATTTGTGTGGATGTAGCCCTTGCCTGACCGAGGCCCTGTCCAAGTCTTAGCATGCTCATTTATAGCCAAGCAGCCCATCAATCTTAATAGAGGAGAGAAGTGCAAAGAGCCGATGAAATGCCAGACATGATCACTATTCACTCAATGGGGGGGGGGGGGGGGGAGAGAGAGAGAGAGAGAGAGAGAGAGAGAGAGAGAGAGAGAGAGAGAGAGAGGAGGAGCAAGAGGAGGAACTGCAGGGAAAGATGAGAGGAGGGGGGGTGGAGGAGGCAGGGTGAGGGAGCACAGAGGGAGTGAAAGTGAGGAGGGAGGGAGTGAGGAAGAAGGATGGGGTGAGAAAGAGAGAGGTCACAAGTTGTTTATCCTTGTAGGTGATAATAATGATCTGCTCCTCTTGCTCTGCTGGCTGTGTCTTGCGGTTTGACTGATGGCTGAGGCCACATGAAATCTGCTGAACAGGCCAAGGTGAGAGCCACATAAAGACATCTCCGACACACATTTTCACACACGCTTGAACCTTGGCTTCTTCTTTTTTCAGTGATTTGTTCTTTTAATCGCGATCCCAAAAGCTGAGCTGAGCAGAAAGGGCTGTTTGACGAGCACATTGCTGGCGGCACTGGATGGGTCACATGCCGGGCGTTAGATCACACTGTGGTACGTGGTGTGGCCATAATGAGACCTGGCCTGGCTGGTGTGTGTGTGTGTGTATGTGTGTCAGTCGGGGTAGGATGTCTGCTGAGAGGTGGGGAATGGCGAGAGGATATTTAGCAATGTGCTGCGAGACTGTGCTGACACAGGACACTGCATCTTCATACAACAACAGATCTGTCACTCTCCCAGGCACGAGGTGCAAGTGAGTATTTACAGATTGTCAGCGGCCATGTTTACCTGCTCACATCAAAATACCATCAGGCGAGTAATGCAAGTAAGGCAGAGCTTGCATTGTGCGTATGGAGAAACATTTAATGGAAAAACATACTCAATGACAGCACATACCGGAAATGATCCCCTGACATGAGCAGACCTGAGAAATGTCCAGTGACATCCTTTCATCCCCAGTGGCTCCAAAAACATATTTTAGTATCTGTGGATCAGTTACAAATCAGAGGAAATGATACTTCAAGGATAAATTCACATCAGTGCTCACATGCCCATGTGTGCATTAAAAGTTATTGGTTGCTATAATCATTGCTCCTGTTCATACTGGCTGTGAAAAGATCCATTTCCAACATAATTTCAGTGTAAGAAGTTTAAGACAAAATTCACAGGCCAAAGCTAACACCAGGCTGCAACAGTCTGACTTACAAAGCTTCCAAAGTTTTCACTTCAAATTTCCAGGGGGATTTTTGCACTAAAAAGGCTGAAACTTTGGAAGACGCTCACTTCCTTGTCTGACTCAAAGTGCTGAGGCATCATATTCACTTTGACTGAACTCAGACCAATTAATTTAAGTACTTTACATACGCAAACAGCAGTATCACTCGTAATAATCAAATTATGTGTTCAAATAAATACATTAACAGTACTTTTGCCATCTCATTATAGACAGATGAAGGTCATAACGCCTTTAATTTAAAATTATAAAATATTTCATAAATCGAGAAAACCAGAAGAAGGAAAACTTGAATATGTGCTTTGGTAGCTTTTAAAAATGATTTATCTTATTATTGCATGAGATGTGTTCACTTGTTGGTCCGTTCAGCGAGATAAATCAAGCACACATCAAAGCAGTTCAAATGTTTAAAACCCTATTCGTGTTTTGTATATTTTGCCTGCAGGTCTGAAAGTCAGGACCACAGAGGGCACTGCGGTGAGGTGAACCTGGGAAAGCCTGCAACAGCTGTGAGAAACCATCAGATCTGCAATTCCTCACACTTCAACAGCCAACAGTAGAGCGATTTATGGCGGCCGGAGAGGGAGAGAAAGAGACAGAGAGCAAGAAGGACAGACTGGGGAGAAGGAGACATAAACAGAGACAAAGAGGGAGAAAGAGTGAAATAAACAGAGAAAGGAGTAAAGACAGAGGAGCTGAAAGGAGATGTGACAAAGAAAGCAAAATGAAAGAAGACAGAAAGAAAGAAAAATAGACAGAGGAACGGGGGAAAGAGCGATAGGAAGAGACAGGAAGAGAACAAAATGGCTGACTGGGGTAGAATGTTTGGAGCTGGAGAGCAAGACAACAAACTCCCAGATAAAAGCATTTAAATGTGAAAATAACACATCTACATACTACACAATGTGTACTACACATGTGTATGATCCTGTTTTCTGGTTCTCCTGCGCCCACACAACACACAGAGGGATATACAACTGGATCAGCACAGTCAGCACATCAGCTCCAAGGTCAGGCCTTTAACAGAGGCTGATCAGACAGCGGCACAGTGCTACAGCCAAACGCAGGGGCGTTACGCAAGACCACAAGAAGAGCCGGGGGCATGGGGGTCCTTCTCCAGAAAGAAAAAACAAATGATGCAATTTTCTACAATTAGGGTTGCACATTAGGGTTAATACTGTCGATCTATTTATTGTTGTGGTTGTTGTTGTTTTGAAAGCTCTGCTATTACAAGTCATGCCTAGCTCGCAAGCCACACAGTTTAATAGCCAGAGTGAAGGATGGCTACTGACTTTAGCTGGTATCTTGGCAAACAAACTGTTCCTACATTTCCTAAATGCGCTTCAGTATGTATAACTAATTGTATTTTAACGTGTGAATAAAGGACTGTTGGTCTACTAACCACTTGCGCTGATGGCAGCAGAGTGAGCGCTGTGCAGAGGTTCCCTGATTTCATCCTGCAACTTTTGAAAGAAACCAGTAGCACAGGGAGCAGCTGGGTGTGACGTTTTGACGTAATTAGAATATGTTTGACTCATAATATAAAATGATCATAACTACAAAAACAGCAGCCGAATGACTGAGGCTCGCACACTCAGATGTAACAGCATCTGTCTTAGGCACCATTGTGGTAAACTACTGTGCCTACGGCAAGGTTAAAGGTCAAGTAAACTACAGGATGATGCTGCAAGGACCCTTCAGCAGTGCAGGTGTGGTTGACCTCATGTCCTCCAGGTAAGGAACAGTCCCTGCACATGCTGATACAACCAGCTGTTCCAAAAAATGAAAGACATTTCCTTCTCCAGCCCCCCAACACACAACCCCCCCCCACCCCTGTCCACACATACACACATTTCTTTCTGCCGCGGTTTCGATTCCTGTCTGCTTGTCTTGTCTGCGGCGGGTCGGTGGTGTGGAAAGCTTCGTTTATTTGGTCTTTTAATACAAGCTGACCCCTGTCCCCTGGTGTGTGTGTGTGTGTGTGTGTGTGTGTGTATCTACATGCGTGTGTGTGTGTGTAAGTGTGTGTGCACAGGTCCAGAGAGCACTCTCCCATGACAACTACGTCAACGACCCAGAGGCAGTGTCGACAGAAGACCACACCACACGAGAAGAACACATGCATTAACTCAACACACATTAACACACACATGCACTCACACTCACACACGCACACGCACACAAATAAACTTTAACACATATGCACCCATATATCCAACAAAGGAAAGCACAGCAAATAGAAGAATATATATATGTGTGTGTGTGTGTGTGTGTGTGTGTGTGTGTGTGTGTGTTTATGTGTGTTTTGGTCTTGAGGAAATCTTCAGCATGTGTTAGATGAATCCCTGGGGCTCTCACTCAACTGTGATTGGCTGGCTGGCTTGCAGTGTTTGTTTCCACAGTGACAGAGCTGTCACTGCCTCCTACCACCCAGGTAGAGCTGTCAATCACAGTGGCTGCCAGCCAACCCCATGCGGGCCTCACTGCAACCAATCAGATACTGTCAGTAGTTAACACTGGTCTGATCATGATTATGACGACAGTAAGAAACTGTAAATGACTTCTCAAAACAAAGTTGGAGTGTTTTACTAGAATTAAAAGAAAACATTCGTGGAGCTTACGCTTTATGGTGGAAACAACACTGGTTTTTAATTGGATTTAGAGAAAATTATAAGGGTTCGTTTTAAAGGATGAAATAATATTTCATCCTTTATTTCAGTGCTAAAATTTAAAACAGCCACTGTTTAATCACAACTTGGCCTTTGTGGGGGGGAACGTTGGCCATATCCAGTTCCTTAATCACAACCTTCCATTTGGTGCTGTTCATTCTGCATTTTGTTCTTCGACCTCAAATCACATCGTCAGCCCTTTATTGCCCCTCTTATATCCATAAAAATAGAATGCAATCATTTGCAAATGACCTGTGTTTACCGGCAACAGTTTAACGAAGTGTTTCTGAGCCCATGTAGAAACATCCTTTATCCAATCATGTGTTCACAAAGTGGTGAACTCGCTCCGTCCCTGCTTGTGAATGGCTGAGCCTTTCCACGATGTCCCTTTCATACCCAATCATGATACTATCACCTGTGACCAGTCAACCTGTTTACCTGTGGAATGTTCCAAACAGGTGTTTTTGGAACATTCCACATCTTTCCCAGTCTTAAGTTGCTCCTGTCCCAACTCCTGTGAAACATGTTGCTGCATCAAATTTCGAGTAAACATATATTTATAAAAATCAATGAAGCTGACGAGTTAAAAGTAGTGAGTAAATATATTGTCTCTGTACTGTTTTCAATTGAGTAAATATCAAAAAGGATTATCAAATTATCACATTCTGTTTTATTTTTGTTTTTCACAGCCCTTTTGGATTCAAGGTTGTATGTGTGTCATAAACGCTCCAGAGGGAGTGTTTCCAATCATAATCCATCTTCAAAACATAACCTCGCTTTCATTTCTATTGTCTTAAAAAGAAGAACCTCAAACCAAAGGGCAGTCAGATTACTGTGGCAGTAAAATCCGAGGACTGCTGATGTGTCAACAGTCAGATGCTGGATTTGAAATAACAGTTTGAGTTTGTAGTGTGAGGGGTGGAACTCAGAAAAGGATGAATGAGAAATTCATTTGTTTAATGAGCTATTTGGGACTTGATTTGATAAAGACACGAATGGTAGCTGGTTGATTTAATAAACATCTTTCATTCTTAACAGCTCTGCACATCATTTATCAGTTTACTGTACGATTTAATGGGCTCTTATAGTGTATTGTGCATACTTGCTCACTGGCATGGTTTACTGGGGCACCTGCACTGTTTCTACTATGACAAGTAGCATTTGCCACAGTGACAAAGGTCTATGAGCCTGTTTTAGCACTGCAGATACTGTGTGTTACAGTAGCTACAATTCAAGAGCACATCTTTGGTTCTCTTACCACACTAACTCTAGATTTTGTGTTTAATTCTAAGACACAGGGCAGATTGCTGTAGATGCAAATAATGAGAAGGATCATAAAAACTTAAAATAGACTCCTTTCTATTTTGGAGTTGAGGCATATCTGTGCCCAATGAACAGCAGATGTAACACAATATGTTAAAGTCTTAAAGTGTAACGTCACAGAAGCAGGACTGACAACAGACAAACATACACAAGCTGTTCAGAGACAGACAGGCAAATGCTGATATAACAAAAGCTCGTCCATGTTTGTGTGTGCATGTGCTGGTGTGTGTGTGTGTGTGTGTGTGTGTGTGCAGTATGCCAGTTGTGGCACTTGTGACCTGAGTTTGAATGGCTTTTTAAAGCTCGTTGAGTTGTCTGACTGCAGAAAGAGAAACATAAAGACACTGCATTTATTTTCTTATTGTAACACGACATTAACGTGGCCAAACATCGCTGTCACGCTCAAACAGCTTTCTCAAAATTAGTCATGGTCTCAGAACCTGATAGCTGAAAATTCCGTTCATCTATTTTTCATGCGTGTGTTTTTTGATCAGCGAGTGTGATAACGTGATTATGTGCCCCTGTGTGCCGTATGTGTCACTGCATCACTGTCAGTGAGTTTGCTGGTGTGTGTTCACACATGTGTGTGTTTTGTGTTAATCCCTGTCCTTGCTCAGCAGTCACATACACTGCTGTACACATGCAGAGCCATTTGTCCCCTGTGGGCTACAGTAGCTCCCTCAGTGTGTGTGTGGCCCTGCTCCGCTGAATACAGTGAAGCCTTTTCACTGTAACCACTGATCAATAATACTGATCAGAGGCTGGCCATCAATACTGTTCAATCTGCTACCCTTTAGCCTGAGCAAATAAATGCACACTAAAACAGCAAACACTTGAAGCTTCTCAGTGGATTAAAGGCCTATTTTCATGATATAGGAAGAGGAATTATTTGAAATATAAATTAACACATAACGGGCAGAATCCCTTCTCTCCAACCCACACACACACACACACACACACACACACACACACACACACACACACACACACACACAGGTCTACAGTATGAAGCCATCATTAATGCGTTGAGCCGGATGTTGCTGTGACCTTTCTCTTTTTAGGCCTGACCCCAGCAGATGACCCTGGAGAGGGATTAGTCTCTGATACGCCTAATTAACCCCACAGCACACCGCTCAGGCTGGAGCAGCAGCTCCTCGGTCACACTACAACACCCTGTCCCTGCTATATTTATACTTTCTTTGCCTCTTTCTTTCATTCGGTTGGGGCTCAGCAGCCTCCTTCAGTTTCTATGAGTCTAGCTGAGAACATATAAGGTTGTCCAACTCCTGCAAAATCCATCTTTATACGAACCACCTCACCTTAAAATCTACCTAAAACCAGCATCTTAACCCCCTTTCCTGAAAGTTTTCCAGACACCCCATGCACCTTGACCCATCCGCTAATACTCCTCTGGCACGAGCTAACCCCTGCGTAAGCCCTACGAAGCCTAAACAAGTGTATTTTGACTGCAGGGTTTGCAGAAAGGAAGCAGATTGGATTTCCACAGGAGTTTAAAATGGACAAAAACATCCACATTAAAACCTGCGGAAATAAGCCTGTTAAAATAACACAGACTCTCACTGGGGGTAAAGAGAGGGGTGACCAATCAGCTTCGACTTTAGACCCATGGGGAGAAAAATGTCCAATAATTTAATTCTCAAAATGAATCCATTAATGTGTAAATTAATATTCAATCAGTCATTTAAAGTTTTTCTTAGTTTGGTCCCAGTTGTAATTAGTCAGTCTGAACCAATATTTATATTTTCCTGTATAAAAAAGGTCCATAGCATACACTTAGCCTAACGTAGGCCAATATCAAATTACTAAATCCAATCCAATCCCGTTTCCTGTCAGCCTAATATAGTGTTCTAAAGTGGTTTTAAAATCTGTGTCGGTGTAAATCTGTTGTAATGGCAATGTTTGGACTGCATTAGGACAGCTGCTATTAGATCAATTAAACAGAAGAATCAATCCAGTTTACAACCAAAAGTAAGACTTGGTACACCTTCAATGCTGTGATGAAGAGGCCGAGACAGATGGAAAATTTCCATCATGTTTCCTGTTCAACTAGTTCATGCTGCTGCTCAGTGGTTTATCTGCTCACAATCCATATGCTTCAATTGAAGTGCTGGTCAGCATCTGAAGCCCCCTCCCCAAACACCTTTCCAATCAGTTCGCTGCAACACTGACACAACCAACTTCTGAAACCGCGACAACTTGGCCGCCTGTGTTTGGTGGCGCAGGGCCAATTTAATTCATCAAAACTTGGTCAAGAACGATCGACTAGGCCTGAGTAAAATTTCAGTTGTTCATCCTACTTGGTCACGCTTCCCTTCAGCCAAACATGCAAGCTTATGTAAAGATACACACAGCTGTGTTCATAATCACAGCCGCACGCACACAGATACAGTACAGTATGTAAAGTATCCTGGGTCGGGTTCAGACGACGCAACTTGACACCCGACTACAAAACAGTTGCACAGAACCAGACACTCTATTTAGAAGGTTACTAAGAAACACCTCTCCCAGCTTTGATTTTTAATTGGCTGTAGTAAATAACAGCAATGCTCTGACTTTCTATTTAGCTGGCTTAAGTGACTACATTTATCTATAGATTTACATGACATATGCTAACTCCCATCCTGTTCACACGTCCTTTGCTCCTGCATGTGTGTGTGTGTGTGAATACGTGTGCATGTGTTTTGGAGTTGGTATTGGAGCAAAAGCACATTCGTATCTTTTGTCTGTGTCAGCCAGTTTTTGGGTGCAGGGCGGATGAATTCTAAAATCTAAAGCAGTCTAAAGACACAACCATCGACAAACGCGCACACGCACACACACACAAAACATAAACTTGCAATGTTTCAAAGGGAGCCTTCAGAGCAACAACTGGGAAACCAACCACGTATGTCCCTCCAACATCAGCTTCAGTGTCTGTGTGTGTGTATGTTCTTTATCTCTTCACAGAGACTTATGGGTACCTCCCTACAGCTGCAACTTTTCCTGGTTGAGTCATTTTGATATGGTTGTGAATGAGTGTCTTTGTCTCCATTACTGTACAGAAAACATATGTATGTGTGTGTGCGTGTGTGTGTTTATGTGAGCCATCTACCAAGGCCAGTGTCTGCCATGCAGGTGTGAAGGTGTGAAGGAAATGAAATAAACCGCCTCCAAATGCTCAAGTGTGTATGTGTGTGTGTGTGAGAGAGACACCCCGTGTGCCTGTGAAAGTGGGTGTGCATGAGCAATTGCACGCACGCACACGCGCGCACGCACACGCGCGCGCGCACGCACACACACACACACACACACGGTCTGATATTGAAAATCTCACACTATCATATTTCATATGATTTTAGTTGCAGTTCTGTGCCATCTACAGTTCATTGCTACAGCATTTTACACTTTCAGGAGAACACTTCTCGATCAAAAATCATGATGCTGTTTGAGTGTTTAAGTATTTTTTGTTTCTGGCGGTCACTCACAACGAGACAGGGAAGAGGGTCCGAGGTGGGGGAGGTCAGAGAGGACACAGGGGGGTAACTGGTTATTACAGGCATCCAGAGAGCAGGACAGATGGTTAGACACTGGTCAGGGTTACACAGCAAAAGGCTGTAAAACAGCTATGGGAAAACCACGTGTGTGTCACTGAGGAACGCATACACACTCTCAGACAGATGCACACATATGTACACCCTTACACTTGTGCAATCGTGTGCACATTTGCCATGGGTGATGAGAGGAAAGGGTTTGAAGCAAAAGGAGAAACAGACATTTGGAAAAAGAAAAAGGTAAAATCTGGGATTCTTCACATAGGCCTGCATGCAAAGCACCTTCTTCTATAACAGACGTGTTCAGTTTCAGTCACTTCTTTCTGCCAACCATTTTAGCCACAGTGCTACAAACTAGCATCCCTGAGTAAAATCACTAAGTCATTAACCCACATGTTTCTGACAACAAAGGAAAACCACAGTTTATTACAACTCGGGGCTTGTTTTCAAAGCTCTGACCATTTGGTTATGATAAAAAATTTACTCACTGAGTTAACTGCTGAGAGCGTGGGACCTCAATGACACTGATAAAAATAGATTTAATGGGGCAAAAAGAATGAGCCATCACACATTAAGTCAGGCCGTAAACAAATCCAACAGGTTAGTCTAACTTTGTTGTAAAGCACAAACAGACAAACAGGACTGTCAGCTGTAAAAATCCGTCACTTTTTACTTCACCTTGATATCTGCATTTGGAAATCATGGTACTAATTATAGCTCGTTAAGTCTGAATGATGCACGTCTATACCACATGTGTTCGGAATGATGCTGGAACCAAAGGCTGCATGGAGTCCAAGTGGCCTAACACTATCTGAGTCTGCAGCAGAACAAACAGCAGACAGACAGGTGATACAAAGTGACAATAAAAACAAATCTGTTACATTTGGTAGTGTCCACTGTGAGTTTAAATGTCAAGCTCAAACCTAGCGCGTTAAACAGTTACAGCTGCACTTTTTTCTTCTTCCTCTATCTAGTCCTGTGAGGACAAAACACAAACAAAGATTCCCTCATCATAAAAAAAGCAAAATGACTCCAAGTAGCATCAACAAGCTCTTTTTCCCCGGCTTTGCTGTCAGCACCCTCAGGATCCGGGTGACACATCAGTTCACAGGAACCACAGACAGGCGCCAAGGACGAGCCTAATCTGCTCACACATCTCCCTCTCTCTGTTTCTCTGCTTTGGTCTGTCCCACTCCCTGCTTCTTTCCCTTTGCCTCTCTCTGGATTCCCTCTGCTCACACCCGAGCGTACACTTACACTTGCGGCGAGGCGAGACTATCCGAGTCAGGATCTTTACGGAGGCGGGAGCGTAGATGAGACCGGCTGGGAGAAAAAGCTTCATCTGTCTCATCTGTAACCAGTTGCTGTGTGATGGTCACTGTTAGTTTCTGGCCCTGCTCTGTTTAGACACGCATGCGACCTGTGTTTGTGTGGGTTTGATTACAGTTGTTGTTGTCTGTGTGATGCAAGTTGTGTTAGTATCAGGGCATACTAAACTGCACTGTTGACAACAGCTTACCTCTCTGATATTATACGGGTTGTATCTGCAATCTGGGCAGCGAGGGTTACTCTTAGGTCAGGATAACGGCTCTGATCACTTAAATGAAGACTGTCTCCATTGGGTACTGCTCTATTACTCTCTTGATCTCTATCACCCCGTGTTTCAGATACAGGCGCTGGCCTGTCAGCAGCCTCATGTGAGCGCGCTCCGTTCCCACGACCGACCCACTGCAGGAGACGCCGCTGGGAAGGACACGGCATTCGGACGCCAATGTAGCATGAGCTCCCATCCCAGTAAGACCATGCTACTGATGGTCGCACATGCATGTGTGTGTGTGTCTTTGTTCGTGATGTCATCTCCCAGTGCTGCTACTACCCACACCTTTCCATCCGGTTTAGACCCATGACCAAATAAACACCATTCACAGCCCATCTCAGTCCACGCACACACACACACACACACGATACAGGGCCTTGTGTCTGTAATTGAAATAAAACGCAGTGTGAGCAGAGGTTATGACCTGCTGGTTCTGGTGATGTACAATAACCCCATTCCACCAAAGGAGTCACAGGCTCCCTCACTCTCTCTTTCTAACATTCCTACCATCTTACATGCATCTTTCCACATGATTTCACGTCGCTAACTTGTCATCAATGTATATATAGCATCTAATGAAAACATGGCTCTTACTGTGTGTGGATTGTTGCTGGACTTGTTATGAACCCTAAAATTCACCCTTTTTCACTTGCAGCATTTGTGTGCTTAACTGCAGGGTGGTGCAGTATGATATCAACGTGTAGGGTTCAAAATAATAGAAACATAGAGAGAAAAGCTTCATTTCTCTGGCTGCTGCTGATTTTAGATGACAACTGGGCAATGTGAACACTTAACCACACAAAATCCACCAAGAACATTTGAACAGAGCGATCCAGCAACATGGCTTAAATCTCTGTGTTTTGGGCATTGTTGAAGATTTAAAGCTATTTCCTAATTTCCAAACACAAAGACTCAATAAAAATTGAATCATCAACAATTGTTCGGTCGACATTTGCAAAAACAATTTGGTAAGAATTAGAAAAAACTGCAGCACTTGTAAAGCTGTCATCATTACAACAAAGCAGAACATGCACATCAGTTTCAGCAGTTAGGGCACAGACTGAAAGGCGCGCTAATGTTAGCTTCCTGACTGGACAGACTGAACAAAGTGGAATGTGCACACTGTTCAGTCCACTCTATTGCCTCTCATAACCAGAGATAACATGACATCAGCACAGTCTATCTACGGCTCTGCTCCACAGACTGAGGGTGGGGCGCCGCGCTGAAGGCTTTCTGCAACAAAACTGATGATCCCAGGTTGCCTTACACCCAACCTAACCCCCCGCTGCCCCAACACACACACGCACCCATGCACACGCGTGTTCTTTCTCCCCTCTCATTTGTTTTCTCTCGGTGCTAATCTAAATTCCTCATGAACACCTTCCATCACACGCCTGATGATCCGTGCACAGCACCCTCCCTGACCAGAGCGTTTCGTCAGCGCTCCAATACACACAGACAGTGGCACACGATACACACTGCAGTGTGTTCCTGGCCTTGACCTTTGACCTCATCTCCCATAATTCCAATGTGTTTGGATCCCACACACACTGGCCTCTGAGTGGTAACAGATAAATCCAGTGGACTCTTACTAATAAAAACAGGAGAGGCACACACACGCACATATAAACTGTTTGTACATGTGTGTTTTCTACACATCTCTATCTGCACATGACTGTATACTGTGTTTGTGTCCAGACATCCTATATGTACAATTAATACATATGTCTGATGATGGTAGAAGTGGTTTAAGCATGCTGTCAGTGTGTTTGTGGCCGTGAGCATTCTCCCCCTGTGAGAGTTGTATTTAATCTAGAAGCATGGCTACGACTCCCTTGACTGCTGTAGGCGTCACGCTCTGTAACACTGCAGAGGCCCACAGAGGAGAGGAGAGTGAGAAGAAGCTGGTATTGCAACAGGCACATGTAATGAGTAAGTGCAAACTTCTACTACTCTCCAGGTCCCATTCTTCTTTAGGCTTGGGGTCCCATTCCAGGTTGGCCAAATACCCAGATTCATTCTGAGGCTAACAAATCTGTCATGTTTTTCTTATTAGGGAAGAGCAATGCGGTAGGTAGCAGGCCTCTCAATTTCAGTTAGTTAGACTGTTGCTTTTACTGGTTACAATGACAAAAGAATGTCAGGTGTAGCTAATCTATGGAGCCAGCACAGTGACTTTAAATTTCAGCACTGAAAATGAAAGCTTTTCAGTGCCAAAGCAATTCTTTCCAGTAGAAGTACTTCAAGGGTAATGCTTGCTTTTTCAGTTCAGGTTTTGTTTTCAATGCCAAATTTGTATTGAATGCCAAAATTAAAAGTCACTGTTCTGACTTCAGAATTCACATTAATTCCTAAAGTAGGGCCAAACTGAAACTCAAGTCGACTGCTGACACACTGGACCTTTAATGTGTATAGCTAACATATGTAAGTAACATACTTATTTTAAGCCAAACCCTGATCTTTTCCAAACTACCACCATTTCACAATGTTAACAATGTGTTTATTATTGTTCTCAGCAAGCTTTATTCTAAATGGACGTTGCTAACCAGACATTGCATATTTATTATTGCTAACTTGACCAGGGAGCTGTGCACATGCAAAACACACTCTAGATGGGTACTCACAGCGTCATAGTTTGAAGGGGCCACCAACCAAGCTGCCGTACGCAACGAGATGGGAATGACAATGTGTTGGCTTTTTGACTGTACCCAATAGAACATAACTTTGCTGCTTCCAGCTTTCTGTATGATCACTTAACCAGACCCAGAGAAATATGCAAAAGAGGAAGAAAACCTAAGTTATTTTATTTTTGTTTTAGTCAGTGACAACCGTTGACATTTTAGTCTTTTAAAAGTCTATCATGATGAATTTTCCAGCCTTTAGATTGTTTTGAAAAACAGTAACATGAATAGAATTTGTTGGGTTTTGACTGCATCAACAGAAAAATTGGCATACAGCATCAGAAGATTCATATTTCTAATACAAATGAGCAGGATTGGATGAAAAACATGGCCTCCACCAACCAAAAAATTTTGCAGTTTTGCAGGTGCAGGGCTCAGCAGGGACACTGCTCCCGGCTTATTTTTTCACGTAAATTGCCAATAAATATGTGCATTTGTATGCATTCACAAGTGAAGGGATGCAAGGTGTTCTGGATAAAACTGATTAAAGACAGTGAAGCAGAGAAGCCAGAACATGATACCGGATGCTCTGCTTACAGTGTGCAGTTTTATCTATTTATTAATTAATTATTTTATACTGCTGAGGTGTGCAAAGGTAAGTAGGCTGCATCTTTCATTTCAATGTGACACTTTCACATTTAATGCACATCTGATTTTAAAGTTACTGGCTGTGAACTCAACAGACTCTCTGCCTCCTCAACTCACTCTTCTTCCACATTTCAACCTTTCATTTCTTTTGTCGTCTCCTTACATGAACTGAGGAGGAGAGGAAACAAACAGAATGAGCTATTTTTCAAACTGATGATACAGCAACTTGTTAAGATCCAATTATGCTCTTTGTACTGCACCAACACACATTATCCAAGCTTATGGAGAATGACGGCCTTTAAGCTGCATGGTCAGAAATCTAAAATTATGCTCCAATTTATTCCAAACGGTAAGAGCCCAGCCACAGATGTCTGTGTTAACCTCATGCTGCTGTCTGAGGACATGCACTGTCTTACCTCAAATCCAATTACAACAACAGAGACGAGCGGTCAGTGTGTGTTTGCGTGCATGTGGGCTGCATGGATGGATACATGCCTGACAAAAAGTGTGTATGTCGATGTGTGTGTTTGCATCTGTTGTCTGTCCGCCTATATGAGCAGAGCATGTCTAAACGGGGCCGCGTTTAAGCCTTGTAAACACTAAACATAGTGGGTTATGACCAGCGTGCTGCCATGCTGCTTGTGATTAGCAGGTTACAGCAGAGTGATCAGAGAGAGCCAGGCAAGCGGAAACCAGAGAATGTGTTTTATGTGGACCTTATTTTAGCATATATTTCCTAGAATTAGCTCTACCGTGGCAGGACTAATTTCAGACACAGGGATGTAAATGCTAAATATAACGTAGCAAACATCTGACAGATGCTAAGACAGAAGCTAATAAAATAAAAAAAAACTTCTTTGCCAAGTTAGTACATAAACATGCATCGCTGTGGAGCACATACATATCCACCCAACAGGCGCAGACACGTCGCAGATGCTGTGTGGGCAACATAGCTGTGCTATATGGGATGCCTGTAAACTTTTCCTTGAAAAGAAAGCTCCATAAAGATTAACAGCATAAACACAAACAAGATGCCCAAAATGCAAGCATGTGTGGAAAATGAGGACATTTCTATTTGTGTCAATGCAGCTTAAAAGTCCATTTTGGCCAAAAGTCGAAGGTGTCTCATTATCAAGTTCAGAGAGCAGATGTCTTTGTGCACAACACTTCCTAACATACAGAGGTGCTAACTGAGGAGGCGTGGAGGGATCAAAAGAGCAGCTCATTACCTCCATAAACAACCACAGAAACACACACACTCGCACACGTCTTCTCTTAACCCCCAGGTCAGCCCTCCTTGTTGCCCTGTTTTCCATGTCTGTCAGCAGCCTCCCCTACACACATACACCAGCACCACTGGCACAGGGGCACATAAGCAGTCAAAATAAAGTTATCTGGAGATAAACATCAACACAGCAGTATCGCAAATACAGAGTCTGAGGGAGGGGGATGAAAGAGGAAAACGACGGAACGAGACAGAGGGAGGTGTTATCTGTGGTCATCAGCGAGAGAGAGAAGGTGTTGAAAGGAGAAAGCCCCAAATCCTAGACATCTGTATCTGAAGGAGCAGGAAACGCACATTGACACAAGAGAAAACTAACACCCCGTAACCAACACGCCACCATTGAGCATATTAGGGCTCAAAAAAAGGCTCTCCAGGTAATCACAAGTTGGGGCAGATGTGATGTGTGTGTTGCAGCAGCACTCAGTGAGGCGTAGAGGTGACGCTGCACAATCTGGATCACTGATCTAAACACATAAACACACTGTCCTGCACTCTCAAGACAATCAGATACGACCAAGCCTGGTTATTAGGGGTTGTGTGTGTGTGTGTGTGTGTATGTGTGCGTGCGTGTGTGTGAGTCAGACCAGGCTGCAACTGTCTTGTATAAAGCCATCAGAGGCTGTGGCAGGAAAAGCCAAATCACTTACATACTTTAAAGACAGCGAGGGACAGAAAAAAAGAGGAAATGAGTGGTCTAACAAGAGTTGTGTGTCGGTCTGCGAGTGTGTTGGAGGGGTGACAGCACGTTGGCAACACCTCCAGAATTAACACCATATTATTCACACATACATCATTGTGTGTACATGTGTGTGTGTGTGTGCACACGTGCATGGGCCTGTGTCTGCTTTAGAGGCAGGATTATGAGACAGAGGAGGAAGGGTGGATGTATGTGAGGCCGGTTAGGTAAAACATGGGCTATTAGTCATTTAAAGTTCCTCTGCTGGCATCGATTAAACCGATGAAAAGTCATCTCCGTTCAGCAAAATTACATATGCAGCAGTTTTTCCATGAAAAAAAAAATCCAATTTATGCTTTAAAATATCTTAGATGTAACTCTACACGTTTGCCTTCATTCAGTACGCGCAGTATGCACGTCTATAAATATGTAAGTATCTCTCCACCCACCCCCTCCGCTGCTCACCTGCAACTCGAGCATCCCTGCTGACCTTCAACACTGCTCATCACATACACAAACCTCTGCATGTCTCCTTCTTTTAGTATAGAAGAGTCAATAGAAGTACACTTTTAATTTTTGTGCTTGATTTAAAGTATGTTTGAAGCATTCTTTTAAAAAGTGCCCCTCTAAATAGATGTCATTAAGTTAAATGTATTAAAAATGAATGTACTAATTCTGTAATACTTAAAATGGTACATCAAAGTACTTTCTTGTAGTGTATTATAAATTGTACTTTTAAAAGGTGCACTAAAGTACACATACTTTTAATACTTTTAATAGTAAAGTGAATTTATTATAATTTATAAGTATACTTACTTTCAAGTCTTTTGTTATACACTATTAGCATGCTGAATTAAGATGTACTTGTACTGCTCTTTAAGTATATTTGAGTACATTTACAACACATCAGTGACATAATACAACTGTATTGCAAGTGTGCCTTAAATGCTCATGATTGATGATTTTCACTTGTACACTTCACCATACTTAAAGTTTGTAAAACTTTACTTGAGAGCATTTAAGTATACCCGAAGACAACAGTAATAGCACAAAGTGAACTTAGTGCACTCTTCAGAAAGTATCATTTAAGTATATTTTTTCACTTGGGCAGCCACATATGTTTGAACCAGAAACTGATTCCAAAGAAGAAGAAAAATGAACGAGCTGTACAGGGTCGCCTACAAGTCCATGTATCTGAGTAGTAAAGTACTGTCATGTACTGCCCTCTAAGCTTGACTACCTTATCATGATATGAAAGCCCCACCCTACAAGCTGATGGGATTGGTTCCTTGGGCGTGACATTCATTTTTACTAATGATTAAAGTAAGAAGGATTTATCTGTGATAAAGTTTTCATGCCGTTGTGAAAATCTACTGACATAAACTGTAAACATGAAATACCATCATTCACTGAGATGCTGTAACAATCATGAGACCTCGCCAGCAGAGGTCAGATTCATCACTGGAACACATTTCTGCTGTCTGCTATTGAATTTCTATAAAAGTTAACAATAAATAATAATAGGTATTTCACGATAGATGATTTTTCCCTGAAAAAAATGATTGCATTATGTTTTAGTTATCCATACAGCACATGTGCACGGTCCACCTGGACGCAATGCTTTGTTTGCGTCCCATCATCCATCTCAAACATCCATAACATTCCACCGTGTTTTACCCTTTACAGTCGGCTTCATGATGCATGATAACAAAAACACAGGAATCATACATAATTGAATAAAAAGCTTTCCTTCATGCCATGTGGGGGAACATGAGAGGGGCTAATGCATTCTTTATGGGGCACAGCGACTGCACGGTGACTGACCCGGCCAGGAAACTGGAGATGGACCATGGGCTCACCCTCCACCCCAAAAACTTCCTCCCTGAGTCGACCTCATCATCACCCAGGCCATTATATAGATCTTCCACCCAACGCAGCCACACACACATTTCTCTGTGTTGTGTACATTGTTAGCTGGCTAGCGGACGGAACAACAGTGTTTGGTCTGGTAAACATTTGCAGGACAGGTAACAACTGGATTGATCAAAGCTGGGATAATCAGTTATAATACTGACCTCCTGCCTCTTCCTCTCACCCAGAAGGCCATTCATAACAGCAACTCAACAGTTTCCTCACTCCAACTCCTCCCCTCCCCCTCTTCTCCCAGACTCCCTCCTTCCTTACCTCCCTCTTTCCATCTATCTCTCCCCCTCCACCTCCCCATCACCCCCCTCTGCTCCTCCCCATCCAACAAGAGTTGTGTCTATCACTTCAACCTTCATATGCAGTGAAGATAAGTGTGTGTGTGTGTGTGTGTGTGTGTGTGTGTGTGTGTGTGTAATTAATGAGCTTGCGGGGGTGAGGACATTCCGTCAGACGGCTGTCTCGCTGCACAATCAGTCGTTACCTTAGACACGCACAGAAAAGAACCAGATTTTCATGAAAACACACACACACACACAGACCTTGGAGAGCCAGCCTCATCTTCCAACATTTATCATATCTCTGACCTTTTAATTACACACAATTACAGAGACAAATACACACATTTATCTTCTTCATGGCTTTCCTCTGTCTGATATCACAAAGTGTATTCTGAGTCCTTGCTATCACACAGTTATTAGCCCTTACTTCTGGGATTGCTCTTTCTCTTTGTAGTCAGCTGGCTCTGTCCGGTCGCTGTCCAGTCGTTGAGGCCGCGGTTATTTATCACCTGACGGTAAAATGCAGGGAACTTGCCGGGCGCCTCGGCCCTTATTAGTGAGATTTACAGTGTGCAGGAAAGGCTCTTAAGGGGGAAACTCTCCTATAAGCACCATCAGCTGTTCATCAGATAACACCCACATGACCGTACACAAGAACTCAAACACATACGCACACAAAGGTAGAGAGGAAACGTGCCAATTTCCCATTGGGTTTGAAACATGGACCTTCTGCTGTCTGCAGTGGTACTTAATGAGAGTAACTTGGATATTTTGGCCTTCTCTCCATGAACCCTGTCATAACGCTGCCATGGATGCAGATCTCACTGAAATAACAATCAGATCTTAGCTGAGGAAGTGCAAATATTTTATGTAAGAACATGTAGCCTGTCAGCTGAAAACCTTAACCTACAGTACAACAGTTTCAACAGATCACATTTCCTGGTGTGGCGGTGTGTAACAAGACAACTTTCAACGTTTGATGTAGTTTTAAAATTTTCGGTTGCTTCCATATTTAAATCAAGTCAGTAGTGGTGGCCACACTTGGAACTGCACGTTACATGACTGGACTTTTCACCACACGCGGTTATAATAGAAACTGTTGCAAGACTAGGAAGAACATTTATGATTATAAGTCCCACCAAAGAAATGTACATAGTTAATGCGCAAATAATTAGGTTTTCATGATAGATTTTTTCTGAAGGACCTTGTATTTCCACTCCAATACACGCGCGCACACACACACACACACACACACACACACACACACACACACACACACACACACACACACACACACACACACACACACACACACACACACAGCACTCAACAATGCCCATGTTTCCTTGTTTCTTCCCACATTGACCACTTCTTCTCCCAAGCCTGTCTCTCTCTAAACTCACCTCCAGTCACACAAATAGCCTTTACAGTCCCACGCTAATGTGCTGGTGTGAGCGACACTTTCCACGGTCACACCTGTCGAGTCTCCCCGAACCAACCTCGCACAGTGTGAGCGTTAAAGTTAAATGTGTGCTTGTCAAATCTCATGTCGCTAAGCGGTAGGCCTGCAGGTTCCTATCGGGTCTCTAAGTGCTGGAGAGGGTGAGAAAAGACGAACAGGGTCTCTGTCATGTGTCTCTGTCACAGTCTCAGGGTTCGGCATCTGGTCTGATAGCAGCCAACAGCATCATTTGTCACTTACTACATGCGTAAGTGTTGTTTGACACGGATGCAGATACAGTCAGGGTTTACCCACACGCAGAAAAGGCCACAGCCGCTGCCACTTCCTCCGACATCACAGTCGCTACTAAACCTCTAGGGAGCCTTTTGTATTTCATAAAACTGTATAACTTTACTTAATGTGAGCATGCACACACACACGCTAACATCTCACAGGCATTCAGAGCCTTCTTATGATCACTACAGTAATTTGGTGCTGTTCTGCCCAAACTATAAGCAGATGATAGGTTTTAACACTCAAGAAGCAAAGTTTCATGATTTTGACTGCCTTATAATGTTACCCAAAGTCTTGCAATTGCTTTGGCAACATGACTTCGCTTGGCAAAATGAGTTTATTGAAATACTGAAAAGCTCTGCAGCGGCTGTTGTGGTTTCACTGGCATCGGACCGACAGACCAACCAGGCACAAAGCCCTTCCAGGACCTCGAGTTTTGACATTCATTCAAAACCTTTCGCTGTGATGTTATATGTATGAGTCCACTAAACAGATCTTGTGGAGCACTTTCACTATCATCCATATGCAGAAGCTTCTTCCTTCCTCCCAGGCAGTGGCGGCTGCGGGCTGGACGCCCCTGACGATGAACACCCTTCCTCAGAAGCCAAAAGAGATCGGAGTGATTTCTTAAGTTGTTTTCTTGGCCTCTGCTGCGGGTACAACAAAAGTGTTCTTATGTGAGTCAGTGGGTGCTTATGTGTCTTTGTGTTTGCGTTTGTGTGTGGGTGTGTTCCTGTGTGTGTTCTTGTGTGTGTGTGTGTGTGTCTGTGTGTGAATATGATAACTATGAGGATGATTATTTTAGATTCAGTTCCTCTGCTCCTCTGTGGCTGTCAAAGAGACAGAAAGGCAGGATGAAAGACCACAGAGAGAAAACCGCAGAGGAAGAGTGAGTGAGTGTGCATGTGCATGTGTGTGTGTGTGTGTGTGTGTGTGTGTGTGTGTGTGTGTGTGTGTGAATACAAGCGGCCCGTATTTACATGGCAAAAGTTCATTTCTGCTCTTTGAAGTGGGGAGTATCAGTGTCTTAAGCAAACACACGGAGGAAAGGGCAGTTGACTGGACTGGGTGTGTGTGTGTGTGTGTGTGTGTGTGTACGCGAAGGAGAGGAAAAAGAGAGAAGCAGAAAAAGATGAAACCATTAATAACTTTTTTTTATCACAGAGCCCCTCATCTCCTTCTCATCCTCCCCTCATCCTTCTTCTGCCTCTCTCAATCTCCCCTGTCAGGCTTTCTTTCACTACTTGTCTCATAGCAGCAGAATGATGGGGCTCGGCGACTCCAGCCCTTATAAATTCAAAAATGAGCCTCTTCATTAATGCGATACCAAGCCCTCCCATCTCCCTGTGCTTGTGTCTGTGTGTGTGTGTCTTTATGCATATGTGTCTCCCCTGTCTTCACCCTTATCTCCTGCAGAGACAAAAAAAGGGCTAGTCTCCTCAGAAAGGGAAGATTACACATACAGAAAACAGTTGGAGGGGAGAAAAAAAGAGAAGACAAATGAGAAAATGATAAAAAATAAACAGGTAGATGATAGCTGGAGTACGAAAGGGAAGTCAGTGGAGCAGGACTCCTGGATGTTGAATTCTCTGTTACAGACAGAGCAGAGCTGAATCAATTTCTGGATTGTTCTCTGTATCATCAGTCATGACTCAGAAGTGGTTGAGCCGAGCTCTTGAAAGCTTTGACACAAAGGCATACCACACATATTACTTTGGACAGATTCAGTGCACAGTTCTATTTAAAGGCTGTAGACAGAAATCACTGTGTTGTTCCATTTTGTATGCAATATCTATTTCCCATTATCCTGTGAAATCAAAGCATCAGACAGGTGCATAGATATTGTTGTTTTTCGTCAAACTGTGGTTCTGTGGCTACGCCTGACAGTTGGTCAGTCAGACTGAAATACCTCAACAGCTACTGGATGGATGGCCGTGAAATTCAGTCCAGATATTTGTGGTTCCACGGACAATAAAATAAATTTCTAGTGCCGTCAGAAGGTCAAAATTTGGATATGTGCAGTGCTTTAAGACCAAATACCTGCAAAACATTCTAAGTGTTAAGCATGTTAGCGCTGTTGCTGTGAGCATGCTGATGTTAGCATTTAGCTCCAAGCATCTCTGTGCCGGCACACAGCCTCAGAGAGCTGCTACCAAGGCTACAGACTCTTGGTGTGGTTTGTAAATTAACTATTTTGCAATAAACTATGAACAATTGAAGGATTAAAATTCATGAAGTTGAAGTTAGCAGATGTCTCGCAAATCCCATCTTAATATTTTCCGATTTACATATGAACCACAGAACCTTGACTAACGAACTTTACTGGTCCAAACAGAAAAAATTAAAACTCATTAAATTTAGAATTGATCACTTACTGTATTTATTATTACTTACTTTATTATTACTTACTAAAGTCACACTCTTGTACAACTACACACAATATGTGCACACAGGCTTTTACCAACTTTAAGATATCTCGTAATAATTTTTATAAAAGTGTGTGTGTGTGTGTGTGTGCGTGTGTGTGTGTGCGTAGTGAAAGACAGGGAGATGGAGTTAGAGGGAGACAGACGGACGGAGACAGAGAAGTGGGGAGCTCGCTCCATCGCCACCATGTCTGAAGGAGCTGGTATCTCCAGATAAAATAATCTGGTTATTCTCAGCAACACCGGGAGGAGACATGCCTTTTACATGGCGTGGCCCCGTAAGTGTGAGATTGCGTGTGTGTGTGTGTGTGTGTGTGTGTGTGTGTGTGTGTGTGTGTGTGATAATTGCATCCACAGGGAAACGATACGGCACATTATGACACATTAATGTTGCTTATTGGAAAATTGGATGAAAGAAAACATGAGATTGAGCAAGAGAGGTTTGACCCAGAGTACTTGATTATTACAGAGAGGCGCTGCCAGAAAGCGTCAGTACACTCCTGTGCTCTTTACACGTCCGCACACACATCTCACATACATGTAGCCATCCACACACCCCTATGAATGTTGTCATGCACTGTGGGTTTGAATCATGTGGTTCATCTTGGATGTGTGCAGTCTGATTTAAAAGGACAGCACAGTTCCTTCCTGTGTACTGGAGCAGTATCATGTGGTGAACTAACACTTGCACTCCCTTGGATTGTTGGTTTAAACCCACCACAAGAGATTCTGGATCAAAGCACCACACGATTTATGATATCATCAAATACAATACGCTTGATGCTTTCTAATTTCCTCTGTTCGGCATAATCTAGAGACAAAACTTCTCTCTCTTCTTCATATTCTTCTTGTACTGGGGTCCAAATCTGGTGAACCTCCTGTGGGCCTGGGCAAAGATCACCCTGTCTTAAATGTACGACTCGCTGGAAAACACAGATATTGATCCAATTATCCTCCTTTCATAAAGTTCTGTGTTGAGGCACATAAAAAAATGAACTAGTGGTTCTGTGTATAATTGGAGGACGCCCAAATGAATGTAAACCATACGAGTAATGTGTTCATATTTGTTTACATCCCCAGCACAAATGACGTGTACTGCAAGTCTATTTGTACTGGAAGAAGGAATCGTCCTCTGTTCTCCTCTTTCTTCCTTGTTTGGGTCTGTGTGTGTGTGTGTGTGTGTGTGTGTGTGTGTGTGTGTGTGATGAGAAGACAGTTTTTATGTTTTTTAAGTACAGGATTGCTCGTTTGCCCTTACAATGCAGTACAATAAGTCTCATCTTTAGTATCATGAACGCAGCTTCATCCTTACTCACAGTTTTGAATACGCAGTTTTAGAAGACCGAGGCTATCTTGGAAATCCAGTGATTGTCAACTTGGGCTAGAAAGTGTTAAAAGCCAGAAATCAGAGCACCAGATGGAGAAATCACTCAATCTCTGGTATTGATCAAAACGTGTATCAACCTGTGATGGATATAAAAAGGCTATGTGGTGCTTTGGAGTGTTAAAAATCTCCTCGCTGCCTCTTTAAAGGCTAGAAGTAAGTTGTTCCTCAGCTGGGTTATTAAAAAACTACATTATATCAAGTTTGTTCTTTATTCCTTAAAAATGTCCAGGATCATAATGATCATAAGCCCATTAATAATATATATAAATTCTTACCATCTCAGCTAAAAGGACAATTAAAACACTAACTTACTCAAACACATGAGCACAGACGAGGATCTGTGGTGTGTCACCACTGGCTGATATTTCTACCCGCACTGAAAGCATGGTGTTCATCTGGCCTCCACGACACTCATGATGTGACATTCCTTTCACTTCTGCTCAAATATCCTACCACTCACACATTTTCAGGACTCACTGACTGGATTTAATGACATTCAGATGATATAGAGACTCCGTTTCAAGGTTTCTCTCTGCTCAGGACCCAAATGAGACCTTGGCTGCGATTGCTTCGTGGAGACCAACCAGCAAAAAAGGGCCTGTGACCTATTTTGGGTGCTGAGCCATAGCTTAAGTAACCACTGTCATTGACAGCATTCAATAGGTCCATTTCCAACTGTTTTAGTAGCTCAATTTTCACTGCCCCATTGCAAACAGATTGTGGGGTTAAGGCCAGGAAAATAGTCATAGGTTGAAGTTTCATCCAACTGTTTTAGAGCACAGAACTTTTGATGAAGAGGGTCAAACTCTTTAATATTCTACTTCTGTTGACATAAATTCTAAAGTCGAAGGGTTCTGTTGCCGTTTCAGTGAAAAGTGGCTGCACCAAAAAAGCGAAAATGGGTAAGCGTTATGAGTCATTAGAAATTCCTCTATACTATTAAAAAGGCTTCTCTTTTACCTGACACGTGTCATTTCAGGTCAAACGTAGACACAAACACCGTCAGTTATTGGACTTTTTCAGTATCGTGTACTTTGACAGTATGTCCACACAAACTGCCATTGCAAATGATAAGGCAATGTAGAGAAAATGACTAAACAAACGGCAAAAGAAATGGTATTTTTCTCTGGGAACCAATCAGATTAGCTCCAAAAGGCCAGGAACCTACGAGACTGTAGGAGGTGTGTGTGCGTGTGTGTGTGTGTGTGTGAGAAAAAGTGTCTGTGTCTGCAAATGTGTGTGGGTGACTGTGCAACTGGTTTTATAATCAGATTTCTTAGAATGCTCCACTCGATGACATTTCAGGCCAACCTGCACCAACCCATCGACATCTGGCCAATCACAAACAATCACCAACAGCTATCACCATCATCATCGCAATCGCCGATACACTGCGACTTTGCCAAAACCAGGTTTGAGGTTACGAGGGGAAGGATGAATTACAGAAGAATCCCACAGCTTCAGATGTGCAGACATGAAAAAGCTACGCAACTGAGCTAACTGCTGCCTCTGGTGCTGAGATGTGCTCAGCTGCACCGATGGAAGTGAAAGTGTTTTTAAACCCCAGTGTTCTGGCATCAGTCAGTTGAAACACAGCAGAGGCATATTTTCAAGAAGTAGGGCCGTTTTGCAGCGAGATAAGCGAGCATTATCATTAAATACCTTCCAAAGTCACGTCATGTCCAAACTGACAGATAGCACTGAGCACCCTGACAGGCAAACTCCACCAAGACTGTAAACACACACACACACACCTGCTCACTTCCTGTAAGGCACTGTGATAAAAATCTAAATGCGTTATGTGATTATGCAACATCTGTAAAAAGAAAAAAAAAAAAAAAATTAAATGGTCAGGGCCGTACAAAATTTCAGGATTATGGAAGAAGGAAGGACTGAGGAAGAGGAGTCTGCAGAGATGCTGCTCATCTGTATCAGTATGTATTAATATGGAGAACTCTTTCACATTCTTTCCGTTAGAGACTGTTAAGGTATGTCATGAACCTTTAAACTATGTAGGGGTTAACTGCTCTTGCATGGCTATTAAATGGTAACAAGTACATCTGCTGTGTGTGTGTGTGTGTGTGTGTGTGTGTGTGTGTGTGTGTGTGTGTTAAATGTACAGCTATCTTATTAGTACTTAGACCAGTCATGGCTTTTTCCAACCTCCTGAGTTTGTCCTGGTTTTTCCATTATGAAGCTGATCAGAAGTGGCACAAGCAAATATGACACACACTTTGTCTTGTTCCCTCTCATGCACACACACACACACACACACAAACCACAAGCCCTCACAGACCTATAAGTGTCTGTCCTTAAGCATTAAAACACACAGGATGGGCAGGGGGGAGAAACTCACACATCGGTCAGAAGGACGACACGAGGCTGGACGTGAGGCCTGAAGACCTTGTGAGGATGCCAAACAGCATTTGTCTCTAAACATACATTATTGCAGTCATGTTGAGCATAATAACAAGCCTCTAACATGACATCCTGCAACCGCCCAGCAGCATTCTCTAAGCGTTCATCACTTCCTCTGATTCATATCTGAAAAGATTTCTCGGCTTTCGAACATAAAGCGGTGACACAGTTTTTGCTGGTTTCTGTTGAACGTCTTCTTAAAGGTCAAAAACAGGTCGGGATTTTGCGATGACAACATTGTTTTTAAATGTTCAGAGTGAAGACAGGCTCAACAGACCAGATATCTTGTTCCTCAATACTGGATGAAAGGACAGATGACTGTAGTCTGTGAACACACTCAGAAACTGGATGATACAAATAGTTCAATACTTTGACAAATGTGCTTATTTGCATGTTTCTTATTGAAAGTAAGTTGTGAAAATTGGTATCAATCTGACTTAAAGCACAGAGATGGAGTTAGGATGTGGCTAGCCTAGCTTAGCATAAAAACAGGGCGCAGGGGGAAACAGTTGGCCTGGTTCTCTCTAAAGTAAAATGAAGTAGACAAGCAGAAATGTAAAAACAATCATTTGTGGTTTTAGGAAGTGTTGGATGCCATGCAACTGTTTCTTCACAAACAACAGACAAGTGTAATCACCATGCTCAGCTTCCATTATCTTGTCTCCGTGAGGTTGCCAGATGATGCGTTTTCGTGCCTGTACAGAGACCTTCACCGAGATTACAGTTTGTCATATCCTTCCTTTCCACTGAAATCATGTATCTCCAAATCTGGTGATTTGGGGTTTAAATGATCCTGAGGGATCAATTGTTCCTTCCTGCGTCACAGAGCTGAAAACAGGGCTGTTTTTCTGAGGTCATGAAATTTGACTTGTGATACGGGGTACGCTATGAACTTATAATGTTAGAAAATCGGACGTATTGCGGCAGATTTAACTACCGAACAGTACATAAAGCAGTTAGAATTAGCACAACATGAGACGTTTACAGCAGAAAATGCAAACTACACATTACACTATTTTTCTGCAGAAAAAGTACTTTTACTATTGATACTTTGAGTTGATTTTGCTGATACTTAAATAATTTTACTTAGCAAGAATCTTTCATTTTGAATACAGGACTTTTACTTGTAGTATTTTAACTGAAGGATCTGGATACATGCTACTTCCACCACAGGCTGGTTGCATTGTGGGGTACGTGGAGCAGAGTAACGTGCAGAGCGCTGAGTTCACAGATGAGGCTGGTGTCCAGTATTCCTGTGCAGGAGCTCTGGTTGATTTCTGTGGTATCAATCTTGTCATCCCTCACAAAAATACCTCCTTCTTCCTGTTTCGTTTTTATCTATTGCTTTAACAGCAAGTGACAGAATAACATGTCCGCCAGTGTCCAAGGTGGTGATGCATGCAGAGGAATGCACACAGAGATTTTGTTTAATTCTTGGGAAACAAAGTCCACAAAATAAACAGATTTGAAGTCGACACAACTACAAAGTGGAAATCATCACATTGGCTGAACCACATGAAACAATAACTATTAAGTCATTCTCCTGCCCTCTTAAAATCCATAATATGTTGAGTCTGTTAATCGTTTCCTCGCTGGGTAGGGACATGCTGAAATGTGCTGACAATCAAAATAGCATTTGGTTTATTTTCTCTCCTCATGGTTACCCTGTATACATGAACATAAAACATGAAATGCAACTCATGGCACTGGCCTCAGTACCCTGCCAAGCAACGAGTCCGTGTGTGTGTGTGTGTGTCTGTGTGTGTGTGTGTGTCGGTACCCTGTTGGGTTTCACATTTATCTTGATTGTTTCCTTCCACGTCTTCTCTTCAAAAAGTTTTCATGTTTCTCGAGGGTGAAACTTAATGTCGACTGTGGTCTCGGGGTTTGGTTATTTTTGAAGGCAAATGCGGAGGAAATATCCCAAACATTTTAACGGCCTTTCTTCAAAGGACGTCAACTCTCTGTTGAATTTAATTAACAGACTGAACCGAGATTGGCCTTAAATAGCTTGGCGTTTTACGGTGCTTTTCAGAAATAAAACATACAACCACATTTAGCAGTCATCAAGTCTACGAATCACCACCCCGGTTTATTTAAGCACAAAATTAGGCTAAAATGGGAGAAATCTTTATAAACATAGCGAGACATTTCTGGGACAAGCTTGACTTGACTTCAGGCATTTGCACCCAAGACACCGCCTGCAGATTTTCACAGTTTATGTTACAAAGATAAATATGGAAATGAGATAATTACATATACCATCACTCTAATGTAATCTTCTATTAAAGTATTTTTGGGTTTTGGGGCTTTTATGAGGTAGCAGACAGTCCCTGGCTGGACCTGGTCACTGTCTTAACAGTCACCTCATAACTGTAACGTTTAAGGACATACAAGCAAACTAAATGGACAGTCAATCCAGTTGATGACAGCTGATGTAATTAAAAGTTAAACAAACAATCTAAACTGTTACGCTGTATACATGTCATCACCGTCCTACGAAAACCTTGCATCTCCAGAACATCAACATTTATGAGCTGAAAAAACAGATTTTCAGCTTAGTGACAATGCATTTTTCAGATAATCCAGTTGGGTTTTTAATGGTTTGCTTTGCTTTAGAAGCAGGACAATTTTCTCAACCAATAAAAGGTTCAGAAATTCAAGAATCACCAAGATTGGAGATATGAGGTTTTCACTAGACTGGGATAAGAAGTTCTTTTTGTTTTGTCCTGTTATAATAGACCAAATAGTATAAAAAAGGCCAAGCTAGAGCAGCTGATCCACTTCTCCCTTGCTCCACATGACAAAGTGCCCCCCTGAGGACAGCCTCAGTACTGCACAGCCTTCCTCTTGAGGAAACCTCTGTTATAAAGGAAGGAAGGAGGAAAGGAAGGATGGAAGAGAGAAGGTAAGGAGTGGTCCAGATGTAGAGGAGCTGGATGCCTCAGAAAGGAAGGGGTGTAAGGGCAGGTAAAGTGACAGCACTTGCGTATGTGTGATGTCTTCATCGGTCCATTGCAGCAAAGACCAAGGACTGCGTGTGTGTGTGTCTGTGTGTGTGCTCGTGTGTGATGTCTTCATGCAGGTCCCAGTGGGCTGTAGATTTTAACAGAGCATGGATCACAATTACTGTTCCTCAGAGGGAGAATGGCAGAAAGGGAACTGAAAGCTCTCTCATACACACACACACACACACACACACACACACACACACACACACACACACACACACACACACACACACACACACACACACACACACACACACACGCACACACACATACATACATCTGCTTTGTTCCTTTAGTCCAGCAGCTGAAATTCCCATCAGAACTTTACATCGTAAAGCCCCATCATCATCATCATCATCATCGCTGCCTCTCTTTGGTTTTCTCCTTTGTTCTTGGGTCTTGCTCTCCATTCTTTCATCCATAGGTCACACACTATTCTCTTACAGTATTTATAACACAGAGCAGAAGTGTGTTTACTCGTATTTTTAAAAAGGAAGCGTCGAGCCAACTCCCGCTACACATATGAGTTCGTGACAACAGAATGTTTTCAGCAGATTTGTGTGTGTGTGTGTGTTTCTGACTGAGCCTACTTTAGCGGACACGTTTCTGACTAAAGGCCAGATAATCGGGGATGGCTTGTCCAACATGGGGACAAAAGCTGTGTCCCCAATTGGGAAAAAGCTGACTTGTGGGTCAGTGGTTATAGTTAGGGTGAGAGCAAGTCTCCAGGAAATGACTGTAAGTCTATGTAATGTCCCCGAAAGTGAGCTAAGTTAACGTTAGTGTGTGTCAGCAGGCCCAAGCAGTGAAAGCATCAGCTAGTTTGAAGTTTCTCCCCTCAGGGTTCCATCCAAGAACAAAGATGGTAAAAGTTTTATTCTTCAACAGTGTAAAGTGTGTGTCTACGCTCTTGAAACACACACTTTACGGCTCACGCGATCTTTTCAGGGTGTCAAAGCCTCGGCAGAAGTTTTGCACATGGCTGCTCGGGGTGCGACAGGGAATCACAGGGGTGACAGCAGTGATGACTAAAGCAGAAGTCACATCAGTTGGTGACACAAGGACACACACGCGCATGAAATGAGCCACCTCGGAGTTAACATCTTGCCAGCTCATTACATTCACTTGGACAGTGGCCTTTAGCACACAGTGCCACCTAGAGAGATGCACAGCCCCCCCACACTGAACACAGAGGGGCCTTGTGTAAGTCCCCAAAACCAATAAACCCGAGAGGGTGAAGTGAGAAAAAGACAAAAGCTAACTGTAGCTCTGGTGTTACTTCACACGTGGAATAAAAGCAAACTACAGCACAAAAAATGAAACTGATGATGCATTTATTGTGTGTGTGTGTGTGTGCCGTGGATGTGTGTGTCTGCACATTCCAACTCCTGAAGTGGTGTGAGGGTCAGAGGTGAGCCGTATGCAGCCCCTCATCAGCTCTGCTGGGGGGCCCACTGTTTTTGACCACTTGCTCTATTTAAGTGACGCGAGTGAGAAACACAGCCTGTACAGATGGAGCACTTCAACTCTCAGAGCTGAAGAGCTGACACGGATCAGAGTACGATGTCATGTTGTTTAACACATTTTAAATGAAAATGCCATTTTTCTGATTTTCTACGCTTTGCCATGAATTTCACTGGCATGTATGACTTGACTCATCAATTCAATTGCAAAAATCTGGAGACACGGGCCACACGAGCAGCAACTTCAGATCTTTTGGAGAATCATGGAAGTAAAAATAAGAAAAACTGAATCCTCGTTCACAGCTCAATCACCAAATTTAACAAAGACATTATACAATATAAATTTGTCCAATTTTTTTTATAGAAAAGCAGTAATGTTTTTAAACAACGGCTACATCTCAATGCAACATACTCAAAGAACAAAAGAAATGGTAGAATTATATATGTTTCTAAATTAACATAGTACATATAATGTACACATAAACAATACATTTACAAATAAATATTGTCTCTGTATTGTGCCTTTTAATGACCACTGCTATAGGTTTTGCATGTGGTAGTTTTCTAATACTCATATACAAATTCTGCATGTTATAATATAAAATATGAGATAAAAAACTGTAAATCCTTACTACTACTACTAATATTAATAATAATAACAACCTATACTTATTTAGCATATTTAATAGAAAAATATGCACTACACTGCACTTCACAAAAGATGAAACAATAAAAAGACAGATGTAAGAAATAAGAACATTAAAAACTCCCCAAACTCAAATATACAAATCATATACTGCAGTATTTGTATTCTACTCTACAAACAGGCACAGGTAATTAAATAATACAGATGTGTTCATTCACGTCTCTGCAGCCTATTTGATAGTTGTTTAGTCATTTATTAAATGCTGATAGCACAAAAAAAGATACCCCTTCAACAATTAGTCTAAAGCGTAGCAAGGTAACTTGACCCCCACCCCCCACTGACTTTGACACCTTCACGTCTCTAATTTAAACTTTGAGTGTGTATCTGTGTGTGTGTGTGTGTGTGTGTGTGTGTGTGCTTTCACTAAAAACAGTATTTCCATATAGAAGCTGTGAAGTTAAATTCCCACCTGTGCTTTTTTCACTCTCTCTACTCATTCATTCAACGGACTTTTGCTCACTTTTCCTTCTTTCATCCTGTACTCACACACAGACACACACACATACACACACACACACACACACACACACACACACACGCTCTCTCTCTCTCTCTCACACATAAGACGCACCCACACAGCCGGCTCCCCTCCGCTCTGCTTTAAAGCGTTGCCTATCCAAACAGGAAAGTGGCCTCTGCCCCAGCAGCAGTGGAGGGCACAGCAGTGGAGATTTCATTAGTCACAGCTAACAGGCTAATTATCCGCTTCAGCGCACCTGTAAAACTTAACTGTGTGTCAATCTCACACAATCACAGACACTGCATATAGGTTTGTGTGTGGGTGGGTTCGTGGACATGTGGGTTGGCGGGCGGGTGTGAACTGGTGGGAGTGTAACAAACCCGTCTGTTTCTGTGTTAATATGTGAACTGTGTGCCAATCAGGCCTATGTGGGCCTGTGAGCGTTATATGTGCAGCAGGCAATCAAAGCTACAGCTTACTTATGTATTTTAAAGGTCTGGGAAACTCAAAATCGAGAGCTTGGAACTAATCAGCCGTCAGCTCGAGAAGTGTCATCAGCTACTGTTAAACACACAGTGTGTCATTTCTACTGTTAGGGATATCTCAATCAAAACACTGAAAACAACACATGCAGTTTGGTGATGCCGAGAGGTAGCGTGGGATCATGGGAGTTGTTGTCTTCATTTTTTAAAATCCACTATTGTGGACTCGAGCAATAGCTTTAGTCATTTTAAGACATTTTAAAATGGAAATGTTTCATATTATACATTTAACTGCCCTCATGTTGTTTTCCACTTACATTTTAGCATCTTTATTTTGTGGCAGGAAACTTGGAACATTTGGAATATGTTTTGTCACATCAAAAAAAAAAAAAAGGTCCAATGAGGGAACCCCGCTCTCAGCTGGGCATCCCTTTTGATGTGTGATTGGCAGTGATTAAAAAAAATGAGATGTGTAAGTCTTGAACTTTGTAAGGACAGACTGTTCTCCCAGGAAGAACAGCAGCATCAGTCCTGTCAGCAAGTGCCCCAGAACAACACAAGTTTACACTGAACACTAAATCAGTAATCATGAGGAGAGAAAGGATGGAGTCAGGTGACATTGTTGTAGAGCAACAAGGTCCATGTTGGGAGGAAACCGGGATGGATGGACGGATCAACAAATCATCAGACGAAGGGCTATTTTCAGCTCGATTTTCCACCAGAAAAAATCTAAATAACTTACTTCAAGTGACGAAGATAAAGGTTAGAGGTCTACAAAAGCTCTGCAAATTTCAGATCATTAAAAGGATCATCTGGCAAAAAGTACAAAATGTGTCACAACATTGCATTGTAAATGAAGCAGTGTGGGGCTACAGAGGTGCCCCAGCCTGCAAATGACACTCTCCAGAGGTAAGGGAACATGCTTGTTTGTTGCATCATCATTTTCACTAAAATTGTACCTTTTTGCATATTATTCAGTCCTAATAGTCAAGATGTGAGATTCCAGTGTTACTTGGGCATTGCCGCTCTGGCTTGATGCCCTTTAACATTCTTTTGACTGGAGAAGAGGAGGAGAAGAACAGGAAAAGGAGAAGACTGCAACAATCAAATGACCCTTTCCCCTGTTTGATGGTTTAGGATTTCTGTGTGTAAAATAGCCTAAAATAGAAAGATGAAGGAGAGAAGGGGCTACTGATGTGTTCAAGAGTCTTTGAGGTTGGGGGAATTTCTCACCATTTTACTGCAAGTGCCAAAAACCCGCATCCTGCCCCATGAATAGAGCTGAAGACACACACACACACACACACACACACACACACACACACACACACACCGCTTCCCCCCCTGCCTGGCAGCCTCTTTGTAGCCATGTTGTGATTGTATCAGATGTGGAGTGATAGAGGTTAGAAGTATGGGGGTGTTGGTAGGGGGATGTGTGAATTTGTAATGTGCTTATGTTGGGACCGCAAAGACAGGAGATAGGGGCACCAGAGATGTGTTGTACTCCCACACACTCACTCAAACACACACACACTAACACGCTGTAGGGAGTGGAACTCTAGCTCCCTGAACTCCTTTCATCCTGCTGAAGGTGGAAGTGAGTGCAGAGGTTTCCTGGAGTCCCAGCGAGATTCAGCACTCTCTATATCCTCTGCAAAACTACGGCCTGCTGACAACGTGTGTGTGTGTGTGTCTCAGTGTGGTTCAAAGGCTCAGAGTGCGCAGTGTTGAGGTGAGTTATCAGTGTGTGATCTCTGAGGCTGTATGTATAACACATCACAGTTTGAATTATTGCATTAGCCCATATTGCACCTTTATTAAGGTGGCTCTGCAGAGGTGAGGCTGGAGAGCAGGCAGGGGCTTTAAAGGTGAACTTTGCTGTTCTGTACATGCATGCTCTGAGGTAGAAGGCTACAACTGCAGGCCTTTCAACATCGAATCACTAAGGCTCCATGTGTGGGGGTGGCCGAGGTCCGAGAAGGTCACCAGAAGCTAAAGAAAGAGCAGCAAATGGTGACACTTCCGTTAACGGCAGGTTAGAGGTCAAAGGGGAGCCGTACTGGATCCTATGTTTCAAATTCCTCCCTCACCTTCCTTTTTTTTGGCTGGCTAAGGACGTGAATGAGACTTCAAAAAAAGAAAGCTCCTTTCTTTGTCTCCATCTTACCAAAGGCTTTCTTTAATCCCTTAAACCAGCTCCAGCTCTTAAGTTTGACAGGCAGACTTGCTGACTGTGGTGATTTTGTGTGTGCAGTGGACCATGACACACCCACAGCCACATATACTGTACCATACACACTTAACATATGGGTGTGCCTCCAAAAGTGCATGACTGATGTCCCGACTGAATTTGAACAACATTTATTACTGTTTAAAATTCAGGATTATTGGAGATTATTCACTTATGATGAGGCACAGAAGAGGTGACACATTAAACAAATCTTCACTTACGTTTTGCCAGGAGGAATCTCCATACCAACAGAAAACTCAAACTCAACTTTGATTTAGGGTGTCAGGACGTTGTTGTATTTGATAATCCAAAGATTTTGGTGTGTATTACTTCAGCATTCATTCTCTGTGCTTCTACAGATGTCCCACAGTGTATAAGAGGGTTTGTACTGCCCATACATACAGCTGCAAATGTGACTATATTAGTTGTTCAGTTTTTTTTTTTTTTAATCTAACAGAGATGCTACAGTTTTTTTTATGATGTACACATGGGCTCATTGAGAGCCGAAGTCCTGAAATCACTTCCTGTCTAGACGCTGTTCCACTAGCTTCTGTGATTCAGTGAAATCTCTCAAGGGGGGTTTTATTCACATTGTTTTTTACTTCCTGGATTCTGAGACAAATGAGTATCTACTGTACAACAGCACCTGCCGGAAGATGGAAGTTGTGATTTTAATAAAGTTTAATATATAATAAATAAAAACACTACAGTCCACTTTTGAGTAAGATTAATGTGATTAATGTTCCAGTGATTGATTTGTGGTCACAGTTTAGTTGCGTAATTACAAATCTCAGTGTGATTTTGAACAAGTTTTCAGTTTTACTTCCACTCTCGATCTTGATTATCGTGGTACCGATGGCACCAGCTCCTAGAGCGGTGCACACTATGGTCACACGGGACATTACAGGCACGCACACACACCAAGATCAGAGGATTTCCTGCTGCTCAGTGTGGTCGTGGCAGTGTGAAGGTGCCTCCTGGCAAAGAGCCTGAGCTGGACAGCACAACGGGGAAGAGGAGAGTGTTTACACACTTGCACCACAACACACACGCATGCACCCACACACGCCCGCGCACACACACACATCCACGTCTGGCTCCTGTCTCCCTCTGTTTCTCCATATAATATATCAAAGCATCTCTGGGTGTCTATGGATCTCAGAATATCCGCCCCCACTTCCTCAGCCGACATACTCGCTTTATCTCTCTCTCTCTCTCTCTCTCTCTCTCTCTGACACACACACATGTTCACACACCGTGCATGGTGATGAAGGATGGTACCTCTCCGGTCTCCAGCTGATGTATACACACCATCCCAGAGAAAACACCTGGAATAACATCACAAATGCGCACACACACACACACACACACACACACACACACACACACACACACACACACACACACACACACACACACACAATGGCACACATACGCACAGTGGCCAGAGTCACTGCACCGCTGCTGAGCCAAGATAACCAAAAACTCACACAACTGGACTGTTGTGTTAGACCTGACTGTGGTATCTTTATGCTAATAAGTGAAAAAGATACCTGCACTCTGGTGTGTGTTACGACTTTGTCTCTTTTTATGACATTTCAACCGAGGTCCTCCTCTTCAGGCCATCACCCAATAAACTCCCGGCATACCATAGCTGTGTAGCTTTTCAACCAACATCCCACGTCAGCAACATTACTGTCATGGAAAATCCTATCTTGCTTTTACGAGCGTATTAATTTGACCTTATTTTGACTTGATCCTTAACATGATTGCTCTCTCTGCCAAAAGGCAGACACATGGCTTCAGAGGGCAAGACTGAGCTGGAGGATGCAGTGGAACAAATGGCCTGAAGCAGGCCAATGAAAAAAAGAGAGAAGGCGAGAGACAGAGAGAAATAAAGAGAAAGTGTCTTTGTTTTAGCTCGTGTGGAGCAGGCAAGATGTAGTAAAAGTATATTTGTATCTAGATGTTAGCTCTTGGTGTTATTGCGCACATGTAAGCAGGAGAATGAGTAAGGAAGCCTATCTATGATAATACTGTTAATCTCTGTTCACTTCCTGGTCAGGAGGAGGAGGAGGAAGAGGAGCTGGAGGAATAAAAAGATAAGAGAAAAAACAGTAGAGCCATTCATTGAGCATGTTCCTTTGGGAACGTGGTGCTTTGTACAGAGAGAAACAGTGTTTCTGTTTGAGAAAGAGAGGCAGTGAGAGGAACTTCATGATCAATCAAAAATCAGAGAATAGGTAAGAATTAAATATAGAGAAAATGCAAGTCTGTTTGATCTATATGTAGATATAAATACAGCATACAGTGAGCTGCGCGTGTGGTCCCATCCTCTCATCCTGTTTAGGAAGGAGAGAGACCCCTGTTTCCTTTGGCTCTGAACCCTCTGTTGTGACTACATTACAGGCCCCTCCATCACCACCCCCATCTCCATATGTCTCCTATAGTAAACGCTCTCCACCAGAGTCCACATGAACAGGGGTCAAACCTTTCAACGTTCGCCTCTCAAGCTTTTCATTACGCTCTTCAATGTTCTGGAAAACACGACAAACATCGTGTTGCTTTGCTCTCGTGTTATTAGTCGGATCGATCGTGTGCTGTCTCATGGTAGCTAATAGTTTATTGTATATGTTTATGTCAGACTCCCTACGTTTGGAGGACTTGCAAACTGGAACACAGCAATGCGATATGATCCCATTGATAACAGCGTTGGAGCTTCCCACGCTGAGTCTCTTTGTGAACATGTCAAACTAATCGGGTATACGCGCAGGCACTACGAGAAAGAAAGGAAACCTGGAGCGAATTTCTTATGTTTACCCAAAATATACAGAGCCCGATTCCCTCCATCCCAGCCGAGCGCTGACAAATCCGCCAGCTGCTTATCAAATTAAACCCTCATTATCAGCATAAACACACAGGCTCACACACTCGCACAAACAACTCATTACCAGCACAAACACACTCACGCCTCACACGTTTAGCCACCTTTCCTGTTCAGTGTGTGTCACTGGCTCTTCAAATAATCCTGCACCAAACTAGACATGTGTCCACACACTGTAAACCGGCCTGTGTGTCATCAACCGCCCCTGTAATTATTGTATATACTGAGAGGAGAGCAGGAGAGATCAGATCGGAGGGATTCAGAAATATATTTCTGAATTAATATATAAATGACTGCCTCCAGATAAATATTTTTCAATGCACACAAACATTTATTGTTGTCTTATTTCTCGTAGCATCCTGCTCTCACTCCTCTCACACATGCTTATTCATTATTTCTTTGCTGTCATCGTCTGTGGCTGTAGTTTCATCAGCTGGTTTCACCCCTCCACCTCCCCACCACCGGCAAGTCCTCACAGTTTTTCAGCTTCAATTAATGTGATGACTATTTGAAAGGGTCAGAACACCTCTGCATGATGGCAACAAGCGAGACGTATCTCACAAGCCTGAATGCAGTATCTACAGTATGCAGGTCAACCTCAACATTGAGTTTGGTGGCTGTGATAACTCTGCCATTGTGCATAATTGAATGTGTTTGCGTAATGAATGCTTGCTCAGTTAGCTGATGGATGATCCAAGGTTGTCTTATCAGCATTATATAGCTAACATGCTAACAAATGCATGCGTGCATTGAGCCACATCAGTCCCACACAAACGCAGTGAAGCTTACACATGACAAGCAGTTCAATGCAGGTTCAACTGTCTGCATACAAACACAGCAGTTATTTAAAACAAGAAATATTTGCATGTGCATCAGAAATACATTCCTGAACCTTATGTTTCTTATATGTGGATTTCATTTATATATGAATCCTGAAATACAATTAGAAATCCTTCTGAGTGTATTTATTAATGCAAAGTCTGACTCCATAGCCCCACAAATACTTAAATGTGCTCAAATGTCCCCCTAGTACACTGATTTTTTTATAATAAAAAATATAAATGAAATTGAAAAAACGCTATGCTACGACAGACAACCAGCACCGCCACCTGAAATTAGCAAATGCAATTGTGTGCATCAGCTTGCCAACAGCCCATACATTACGCTTACTATCTCAGTGTAAAGTTAATATCCTTTAATGAACGTAATCAGTTGTTATTATTATTATGATGAGCAAGAGGAAGGATGGCAGTGATATTTGTCAGTTTTTTGGGCAGCCTCAGAAAAAACGAAAAGTAAGTTGAGAACAGTACTTTACTTACTTGTACTTAATCCCTAATCTCTGCCATTACATATGAAACAAGATTCAATATATACGCATTAAAAAAGCTCATGCCATCTGTTAGTGAATTTTTAAATGTTATAGAATGGCAGAAAATTTCTTTTCAAATTTTGAATTTCTTCTGGACAGGCGGCGACCCCCTTACAGATTTGGTCCCCCACCCCTAATGTTGACTCCATGGCTGCAGCCTTGGAACTGCCCCATACAGCGAGTGCTCCTGACCTGTGCCTTCACCTGTCAGCAGCTGTCACACTGCGTGTCCGGAAGCATGCGCAGATTTAGCCCCATAACGTCACACCTGATGAGACACGGCACCCTGCACGGAGCCTACAGTCTAATTCTTTCCATGCACACTTGTTAACATGTTGGACTTTCTTTGTAGCCACCATAAAGCAGAGAGTGCAGGTAACACAATCTCATGAAACTTCTCTCTGTCTGGCAGCTGTTAGAGGGATTTACCTCATAATATAGTAATGTAAACCCCAAAAGTAAGACATTGCCGTAAAAAGGACAATTTCATTTGTCTTCCTTCCTCTTCCTGTGTGGCCCTCAGGGGACGTCTGGCCGGTAGTGGAGGGTGAGAGATTGGGGGAAGCAGAGAGTAAATGGAACACTTAATATGCACTCCATCAGCATAAAGCAATCATCAGATGATTTTCAGGTAGACAGCGGTGTTTGGATGAACATGGCGATGTGCGTTTATGGGCCGTGTCCTCGGAACAGACAAATGAGGAGAACCCAGTAGTGAGCCGAGACGTCCAAGTGGTAAAAGGCGGCCAAGACCCAACCTCAGGACTTATTGCACGTAAAAGAGGAAGGGGGAAAAATAATCCAGCGTCAGTTCCAGTACAGACACTCTAAGCATCATTAAACAACACTGCTGATGCTCCCTCAACACATTTCACACAACCTGCATACATCACTCAGCCGTAGAGTCTAGCTCAATTACACCGACATGAGATGATTCACTCAATCACATATAATAGAAATCACATCAGGAATATCCGTTTTCCACACTTCCCTCTTATTGAACCAATACAAGCAAGAAAGCCATGTCTCAAAGTCTTTGTCAACACACAGTTTGCCAGAACCTCCTTCACACATCCTCAGGAGTAGGAGCGATTCTGGAGATCTGTAGAAACAGACGTAACTCAAACTACTGCTTCACCACTCAGCGTTTGGTCTTGGTGGTTTATGGTTGTTTGGTGAAACATGCTGAAGAGCCATATTGTTGCTGGCGAAATCATTTCTGAAAGCAGACCTGCAGCTTTCTAAGTTAAATTACATGACTTAACATTGCATCTCTTGTTAAGTATGTCCGCTCATAAAAAGTGGATCAAGAAGCTATTTTCATTGTTTACTTGTGCTCATAGAGATGCAGTCTGTGGCTCTTAAATGCTTGCCCCAAAATGAATCCAAACACAAAATATAGACTTCTCCCTCCTCCTTCGTCTTCTTCCTCCTCTCTGGAATTCTACTCTCTCTATTCTAATAAATCTGAAGGGGCCTTTCCACTTTTACAGGAACAGCAACTCATTAAATGGTTGATTTCAGATGGCAGAGTGTGAATGTTTTGAGTTAACTTTATTGATCTGTGAGCGAGTCTGCGGGCCAGAGAGAAACTGACGTCCCCTCCGGCACATGGGCAGTAGATTTACACCTCTGCCATTTAAAGACACCTCTAAACCCAGATGGCCACTGGCCCGCGCTCCCCCGTGCTGCCCTGGCAGAGACACTGTGGTTGTCTCTCCTGCACACATATTCACATAAACACAGCAAAAATGCCCGCCGGAAAAAAAGGATATTTTACTCACTTACCTGCATGAATACACCTCTCTCCTCCAAAGAACTGGAGTGATGCGTAACGGCCCGTTAGTTCATGCCTGGTTTACTTCAACCTCCTTCAAGCTTCAACTCTGTTGCACATAAAGAGGTTGTGTGGCGGTCATACAGAATAAATTCATATAAATAAATGATTGAATTTTAAACGATTATTTGAGGGGATTTTCTGTTTTATTAGGCACTGTATATTTAGAAAGATGGACAAGTTGCAGAGCCCAGGGTGTCTGGAAGACAGGGAGTGTTGATAAAACTCCAAGGGCCAAATTTTAGCCCATAAACACAAAATTAATGACATGCAACCTAGCTCACTGGACCATGAGAATAAACCCAAATGATTTTATTCTTCTATGACATGTTTTTGAAATATGGCAGTGCTTTCTCCGAGCGTGCACTAACGATGAGAACTTGGGGGTAATATGAAGGGCCTGAAAGACGTCACGGCTCGGCTTAATTAAGGAGTCTTTGGTGTTTCAGATGCTGCAGCTCGTATTTGCCCTCCCTTCGCCGTATCAGCCAGGGAGAGCTTTGTCTTTCTCCTACGTATGACATCACTCCCTGAGCATGAGCCACTTCCCATAAACCTCTGTGGTCCCCAGGGTTTCCAGCCCATGAGATCAGGGAATAGGCAGAGTGATTATGAAGAAGCAAGACCACTTTTTTATCAGGAGTAAGTTCAATTTTATCTTGTCAATTTCTATTTAAGCAACCAGCACGTCCCTTGGAGAGGCCATGCTGGACATTTTGCAACTGTTGTGCTCATTTATTCATTAAAACCTCATCTGTGTGTATCCTAGTAATCTGTTTAGATTCTCTCTTCCGTCTCCCCCTGTATGTGTCTCTCTCTCCCCCTCAGGGCTGAAAGCTGTGAGGCTGTAAGGTCCCTCTCTTCCCACAACTGCTCTCAATCGCCCTTGTGACTGCTCGGCTGTCAATCAATTTAACATCAGACCCACGCTGAGCAGATCAAGCAGGCTGGCACACACACACACACACACACAGTCTCTGACATACACACAAAAACAGGGTTTGTAAGGGGGAGTGGAGAGATGAAGGGGGTCCTGTCAGCACCTGCTGGGCCTCACTGGAGAATCTGCAGAGACACAGATACACCCACATGCATATACACACCGCAGGGCACTGGTTGTAAAGGTACCACTTTAATTTTGGTCGTATTTACTCAGCCTCCCCCCAAGTTGCCTCCAACCATGCTGTCCCACAGTGTCAGTATGAGCCGTTCTGCCCTTTAACCGAGGAAAGCACTGGGCAGCTGAGAACCACGATGCAAAGCACACACGCACATTACAAAGACACACACACACATGCATGTACGGCAAGTCAAGGGAAGCCTGAGGTCATACACACATGCACAGACACACAAACATATCAACACACACCTAAAGTCAGGTATTTTCTATGAGCAAGGGAATCTTACAGAAACATACACTCAATTCTGGAGGTCCTTTCTTATGAACGCAAAACCTCTCAATTCATTTCATCTGTTTCTGTCCAAAACCACATTCACACACACATGCACGCACGCACGCACACACACACACAGATGTACCGCATGCAGACACAACGCATGCACACAAACATACACACAGTCCATTAGGCTCATGTGTTGGGCCCAAACCACGGCCCAGAGTGCTCTTTCATGGCTCCATCATTACATCAATAAGTCTTCACATTAATCTCAGCACAGCACAGCACACAGGCTATTACCAGACCAGCCCTGCACCACAGAGGCTCACTCCGAAGCAGACATGGGCAAAATAGTAGTCAAATATATTCTGGATACTTGATAAACACACAAGGCGTGCTCGGTTTGTCTCGTTTTTGCGAGGGATGTGTCCTGTTTTGAGGCTGGTTAAGCGGCGGAGGATAAATTACGTATGCCTCGAGTAAGTTCAAATGCATGAAACCATATCTAGATATATTTGGCCATGTGTGCTCTGAAAAGCCCTCAAAAAGACTTCTTTAAGAGGCTTTTTTCTATCTAAACTGCTGATTTAATACGGAGGCCAAAATTATTTTTGAGGAGCTGGTTTCAATAGTGACTAACGAGAATCTTTCGCCAAAGCCTTTTCAAATCTGTGTAACATAAGATCATGCCCTTTTAATGAAGCTCTTGAGAGCAGTCTGACAAAAAAAAAAATACATGGTAACTTACAGAGATTAGCTTACTCCATCACTTATTATGAAATCAGCCTTTGGTCTGCAGTTAAGAGCTCCTGTGAGGAAACGGCTGCATGGTTAATAATCACTAAGATGAGCTAAGGCAACTGAGACAAGGCTGCCATCACAAACACGGCATCAATCACATCCAGCAACCAAAAACACAACATTTTTGTGCAGTGCAATGATTGCCAAGCTCAGATATAGAGAGACGACAAGAGATGGGGGGAGAAAGAGAAAAGTAGGAAGAAAGAAATTGAGTGGAAGTGAAAGGAGGGGTGTTTAGCCCTCGTCTGTCTGGACAGGAAATGGGGTTCTTTAACCCTTGACCCAGGTCCACTACGTGGCTGTGAGTGTGTATGTGTGTTTATCCCCTCGCATACGCCTTAGAACAGGTTCTTTCAAACGCTGGTTCGATGGACAGATGGTCCTTGTTGTCATGGGAGTCCACGCAGGTGCGCGTGTGTGAGAGGTTTTCTGCCCTAAGGTGCATGAGGGCGGTTGGGTGGGGGTGTTTATTATCCATAGTGCCAACGGGCAGCAGAGCACTGCCACTCCCGAGAGGTAAGAGGAATGATGGAGGAGGGGGAGAAGAGGGGGGAGAATGAGGGAAGGTAGGACGACTGGAGAAAGGAAAGGAGAGAGAGCGGTGAGCTGTAAAAGTCTGGAGGAGCGTCCACTTTTATCACCTTGGATCTGTTCTTGGATGAAAAAAGCTGCGAAGTATGTTTTTCACTCGTCTCTCATTCTCTGCCATAATAAGAGAATAAAAGAATATTGCCTCAGAAACCTCCGCTGTTCCCGGAATGGCAGCCTCAGCTCAGATGACCTCAGATATTGTTCCGTTGTATTCTTTTATTCTCCTTTCAACATTTTCGGACCGCAAATGTGAGGCGGGAGGAGGAAAGAGGGGGTGCAGCGTGAAGGGAGTTGAGCAGCAGGGCCAAGGGTCACCGCTGGAGATTCTTCCCTGAAGGCAAGTCCGCTGCAAACGGGGTAATAATAAACGTTTGGCGTTTTGAGTTTCTGAACCCCGCCACCCCACCCCTCTGTCCTGACTGCAGCTCCTGTACCACACTTACACACATCAAAGTTAGCATCAAATACTTGGCAAACACTTAACTAAAACTGCGATCTTGTCTAAGTTTTAAAATTAAGACAAAACAAATATTCATGAATGGTTTTTGTTTAGCAGTGCAAACTAAGGATTAGAAGTTGGCAGATTTTTTGTGGGTTACTTACTGCCAATATGGTGTAGCCTCATTATGTCCCCTTAGCTCTTGTAGGAACAGCCAGCATTGTTATTGCCGTCGCTGTTTGCAAAGCTCAATTCAAAAACACTTATGAGAAAATGTGTATTTGGGATCATTTGAAGCCAAGTGGCTAAAATCTGTGGAATCTAGTCCCCTTTATTTGAGCAGCTTTAAACCAAACAATCACAACTTTAAATTAACTGAGGACATACTGAAAACAAAACTGATGTCAGTCCACTTTACAACAAATTTGATTTGCTATGTGCAGCACCCAACATCTGCCCGAGAAGAATTTTGATTGTCAGAGTAATATTTTTCAAAAAACATCCCATATACCAACTACAACAAGAAGTCAAATTAAAGCAGGTCGAGTATCAAATAAAAATTTGAAATAAAAAACACAACAAAAAAACAAGCATGTCTGAAAACTAATGACAGTGAAACCCCAACTTTAGTATTAAAATGAGGAACAATAATAAATGAAATAACCCTGAAACACACACACAGTTTGGCATAGTGGAAATATGTCTATACCACCCGTCCCAGGCCTCACAGTCCGGGTTGTTTGTTTTTGTGTTTACTCTGGAATGTCAGACATCCGAGGACACAGCAGAGAGGAAGGTCAAAACCACAGAGCTCCAAAGACTCAACAAACATTATTAAATTCTAATTTGTTATGAAAGGTTTGTGGAAAGTAGTGTAGTGAAACCATTAACGATTTCTCTGGTTATTTTCGTGTCCTTAAAGGTCTTTATGCGCCTTAAATCTAAAGTACACATATACTTGACAACTCTGACACGCATGTACTGAAGACAGAAGTTCTGCATAGCATGCTGGATCTCAAGCGTACAGTATATCTTGCAAAGAAATTTGATCACAGGAAGTGATACATTATCATACAAAGCTGAACGTGGCACTGAGAAGTAAGAGCTTAAAGGTTTTTGGGAGTTTTAGTAAGACAACAGTAGGGTGACAAAGTGTGACCGGACCCCGCAAAAGACAACTAATCCTTACTATGAACGCATTTAATGACACTTAAAACAGAACATGCCTTTATGGAGATTAATCAGAGCTTATCTGCTTGATAACTTACATTTTTTACTTATTTGTCAAAGCCTGCATGAGAGGAAATGGAGCATTTTTTTTATTGTATCCACAACACATTCACTAATCTCTATAAACAAAAAGAAGATGATGAAAACAGGCTCTCGAGAAGTAGAGCTCTGACTGATCAGGAGATCTGATGCAGAAACGCAGAGATCCTATAAAATCAAACTTTCCACTTCATGTGTCAGAAAGGAAGCCTGAAAGAGGGAACAAACAGGGACAGGGTGCTGAAAGGGTTGTTAAGTCTGTGATGGATCATTCTCTCAAAAAGACATGATTCCTGCAGTAACAATGAGCTTTGTGGGGAATATCGCTGAAGCCTCCATGAGGGAAACATGTGTTGCTGTGTGGGCATTTGTATGATGCTGAGTGTGTTGTGTGTGGATGTGTGTGTGTGTGTATGTGCTGCGCACTCATTAGTGAAAAGCCTCAGCGCAGACTAGCTCCAGTTACAGTAGTAAACGCTGCCTTTGAACTTTTAATAGAGCCCTGAAACTCAACCAGGCCTTAAAAAACACAGATCTGCAGGAACAGAAAAAAAAAATGGACAGAAAGAGGTGGAAATGGTCAAGAATAAAGCACACAAAATGGACGTAAAGGCAAGAATGAAAAAGGTGAGAGGAAAAGCTACATTAGAAACTGGATAATGAAAGTCGTTTCATGACGAGTCACAGCATGGCGCTGGAAAACTCTGTCACAAATATGTACGGGCTGACCGGAGTCAACAAAGAGGCCATTATTACTAATGAAGCACAACATATATAAAGACACACCTGTTGAACTGACTGATAGAGCCACATTACAGCTGTCTGACATGAGCAGAAACATGCCACCACATTAATGGCATATCAAATATCTCACAACGCTCTCTCTTCAGTGCACATACACACACTATGATCATCAACAGAGCCACTGCTTAGTGCAGGCACCTGTGGGTGTGCCTGGACACGCAATTAAAACATGCAAACCTCTGAAAGCCTGTGTGTATGTGTGTGTGTGTGTGTGTGTGTGTGTGTGTGTGTGTGTGTTCAAGTGGGTGGGTATTTATCAGGGTGGGTGTCTGTGTTGCAAAAGCTCCTGGCATGCCTTGCAATAAACAGATGTTGAGTCTTTATGAGGTCTTTACAACAGGTTCAGCGGTGCCCCAAAGTTGTCCAAGTGTGTGTGTGTGTGCGTGTGTGCACGAGGATGGCTGAGCATACATAGGCCTAACATCGAAACCTCTCATCAGCACTACCGTAAAAGAGACCGCAACTGCCAAGGGGACAGGAAAGGTGCGGCATTCTTCTAAAATGTTGAGGGAATTTGAATTATTTTGATAATGTGGCAAGGTGTCATAGTTAGAAACGAGTTGTTCTTATCTACATACACAGCGACAACGTTAAAGCCAGCAAAATTATCTGGTAGCCATGTTAATTGTTCCATCTCTGGTACTGTTCACCAAAGCCCACCTATAAATAGGTTTTACGGCAAACACGTTGACTTCTCATAGCAGAAACAGCGCAGGTGTCACTTATAACATTAACTGTCCAAGGACATCGTGCCATTGAGCCAGCGTGCACAACACCACAAGCACGGAACAAGCTCCAATAAACAGAGAGCGTTATTGTTATTACGGTAATTAATGACACCTGTGCTTTGCCTGATATGACATGTCGAAATATGTGCTGACACAATGGTTTATTCAGTGATGGGAATGAAAAGGGCTGTGGACAGGACTGTTTGTTTGACTATGAGCTGTTTACAGAGATGGACGCTGTGGAGCTGAGCGACAGCATGAGAAAATACCTCTGATAATACACTGACATGTTGAGAACTCGGCAGTGAACTCGCCTCCTCGCTCGTCTCTCAGGACCTTTGGGCGTCACTCCACAGCTAATGAGAGAGACGTTCATAATTTCCTAATTCGCTCACTCCTATTGCAAAATTTTATGAGCTATTTTATAATAATATCCTATCCAACAATATCTAACCCTTGCTTCCCTTTGCTGTTGTGTTGCACATCTGGCCGTGGGGGGGGGGGGGGGGGGGGGGGGGGGTCACAGTGTAACAATCTGAGGGAGACATTTCATGCTTTCTAAGTTTAGGTAATTATCAAATGACCAGCTGCTTAGAAATTGACACCCCTGCACTGTGATATGATGTTTCTCTGCAAGATGAACATTTTCTCAGAGGTCTAACAGAGGGATCGAGAGAATATCTGCTAAAGAAACTTAGAGAACACTAAATAACCACACATTTTATCTTTCAATTTTAACCTTTTTTCCCCAAAGAGGGTTGACTGAGCCCATCTTTAACAGTCCTCAACTGCCCAGTGCAACTGCTGCCTTCAACTTTAGACCTTGAGCGACTCCACAGCAGCGAGGGCCAGAGCTGCCATTGAGGACACTGAGGTCATGTCTTTCTTATTTCCTTGAGTTAACTTTCCACAATTAAAAAGACTGCCATTGTTTACATTTCATAAACCAATTCCAGTATTGTTAGGCTGGCTACTTTCAAGCCAACAAAATAAAATGCTATGAAACACCATTTAGACCTTCATGTTGAGAAACATAATACGGAGAAAGTATAATTTAACAGTTAAGTGAGTACAAACAATATGAAAAATCCAAGAGCGTCTTTTTGGTTTCTGGTCATAATTGTCAGTGTTGAGAGGGCGGTCTCGAGACTTTCTGAAAGCCTGGCTACAGCCAAGGCTACAGCTGAGGCAGGAGTTAAGAGCAGTGCTATCTCATACTCAGTCCCCTTGTGCACGGACGAGAAAAAAAACAAAAAGGGCTGCAGCATCATCATCTTTTGTCCAAAACATCCTTTTTAATCATACACAACCCAGCTTGGTGCAGGTCATAGTGTAGAAATGTTATGACCCTGTTTACGCTCATGCTATAATTACACAGTTGTTAAAACTCAGCTTTTCTTAAAACTATGAAAGCCAAATCACATAATGACAGAGTCAAACACAGAGATTGTTCATCTTATTCATCTAATGGCCAAGAATCTGCAGCTCGAGTTATGACTTGACTATTAGCCCACGAGTTCAGAACACCTCCTGCTGATGAAACAATGATCACCACCTGAACCTATTGTTAAACAGAGCTGAATACTGTTGGTTTTATAACCAATAAAACTGTTCATCCGAAGAGTCTGGAGACGTAAACATTGAAAATCTCCATTTATTGTGTTTTCTCATTCTATCAGCATCTGTTTTTAACAGGGAGGGAGATTTGTGTCGGGAAATAAAAAATGAAACTTGACTTTTTTTTTTCTCTCTCTTTTACAATAAAGTCCGAGACAGATGACAGCTGTGGACACACAGAGTGCACGCTGCATGTTTTATCGCCTTCACCCATAAATAAAAAACGCAGAGTGGAAGAAATACAGTCAAAATATACGATTTATGGCAACGGGCACAGGAGGGAGTCTGGAGATTTCTTGGACAATATGAAAATAAAACTGCAATAAAACTGCATGGGCCTTGATTGTGGTCTATGGAGAGACATGGAGGGCCTCCAACACAGCTAACTTTATTACTTCATCTGAGAGAGCGAGAGAGAGCGAGAGAGACATCAACTGATTCAGAGACCATTACAGTCAAATCTTTTTCCCTAAGTGGCCACAGTCTCCATCTCAGGACCCCCAGACCCTTTTCACCCAACATCCAGGGACACAGTGGAGGGCAAAACCTCCTCAATTCAGTTTACCCAGCTTTTCATTCACGCAAACCAACGCTTTTTTTTTTTGGTTTATATAAATCTTTACAACATAATTTCATGGCAGGCATCACATTAAGCGCTATTAAACTGAAGGTAGTTATATAAACATTGGGGGAAAGAAAAATTAATGCTCTCAGAGTAAAATGGATTCTTGTTTATGTAAGTGGTTGGTAACCTTATGATGATCACCAACTGAACAAATAATTTACCACCACTTTCATTTACCACAACATCACGGCACCCAACTATACTGCTCTAAGCATTTAAAATCATTGTGAGGGAGCCATCTTTCTGGTCAGACGAGGGGAAAGGGGGACACAGCAGAGTGAGGGGAGACGTGAGACAGCTCGGAGATGAGTGAAAACGGTCTGCAGGGCACTCCAGGAAAAAGCTTTGGACTTCCATGTGGATCTAACGGTACGGGATGTCCTCTCTCGCTCATTCTCTCTCGTCGCCTGTTGTACAGGGCTGCATCTTTCTTGGCTGGGGCAGCGCATCAGATCTAGAGTTTCACAGAGCATACCGGGGGACCGGCGAAACCAGAGACAATAACAACAAATACGGCCTTGTATTTTTAGGTTGTGATTATAAAGCCCGTTTCACAGTTTAATACTCCAGGGAAACCAAACAAACTTTGTTGTTTAAAGAAACCGGCGTCCAGAATCGGATCAAATCTCCGCTGCTCCCAAATGTTCTCGACAAATGAAAGAGGAGGGCACAGAATAGGTCTGCAGTACAAGGAGAGACTGCAGTTTACACGGCCTCCAAATTAACACATTAATGAGGTACACCAGGCACAAAGCCCTGTCTTCACACACAGGAAAATTTTCTTCACTGATTTCAAGTGCACTGAAAATAAAGGTTAATTTTGCTTATTTTGATACAGTGTGTTTCTTTAGTATTTTGCTACTATTTCCTTTATCATATTCTGTTATTATTATTAATATTATTACTATTGCCTTGTCACTTCATTCTTTTAAACACTGCTTTAAAACAGTCAAATTAATGTGAGGACACTGATCAAATACAATACTAACTTATTAGTGTATTGTAAGTAATTGATGATCACAATATGATAAACTGTAAGGAAATAAATTATTGAAATTCATTATTATCATTGTTATTAATATCATTATTAGTCTCTTCTTCCAATTATCAGAATTACTAAAATAAACATTTGATAGTTTGAATTATTCTCAAAAATGGCAACAAGCTTAAATAATACAAAGAGAAGTGACTACAGAAGTATTTACACTGGTGCATTGAAGACTATGCATGCCTATAGTTTATACTGTACCATTATGTTATACTTGGTTGCCATCTGCTGGCCAAACAGGCATCCTGACTAACCCAAACCATAACACACACATAGTGCTTTGACTGTTAAGAGTGACTGATAATATGCATATAGTGCTGCTTCATATGAAACAATATCATGTTTGCTGATGACACACCTGGAGGTAAACTTAAAAAAATTGTAAATGCTGCTTTTATACAATTTGCATTTCATTCATCCGTTCACGTTCACGTTCACATTCACACACACACACACACACACACACACACACACACACACACACACACACACACACACACAGATAGCTGTGCAAGGCACTGGAATGACAGTCAGGAGTTATTTGGGGTTCAGTGTCGAAGGACACTTGGACAGGAGAAGCTGAGGACGACCTGCTCTGTCTCCTGACCCACCACCACCGCCCAGAAAAGTATTAAGGAAGCCTTCTTTGCTTTCAAGTGTACTTCTGCTACTAATACACTCATCTATACACTGTAAATCAAACTGCTCAGTGGAGTTATGCATTTTTAACAGAATTTAATTCACACTGTACCTTCGCACAGAAAAGCTTTAGTCCACACCACAAACAATACACTCACAGCTCTTAGCCAAACATAAGGCACAAAGTATGACTTTTGACTTAGGAAGGTTCACACTAAATATAGGCCATGGGCTTTTCAAAACAGCCACAAAATGGTTTGTAGAGGCAGAAAAAATAGTGAGCCATGTACAAAAACAAACAAACAAGCGAACATTTAACACCTGATTAAAGAGAGCATAATAAAAACAGGTTTTTCTGTATAAAGTACATTTTGTGCAGTGATTTAAAAGAAGGTAAGTCTACTAAGTTCAACAGCTGAAAATGTATTTCTATAGTATTTAAAATTTCACTTGGGATGAATTATTTATTATTTATTTTTACAATAATGTCTAGTGGTGTATTATATTTTTGTATTATATTTTTTCTTTCTCTTTTTTTACCTTGGGAAATGTGTCCTATCTCCAATATATAATTACAGATGTAGGTAATTGGAATAGAATGAGCTGGAGATGGGCAAAATATGGAAACTTTGCCTTGTTCCTAGGTTGGAGAAAGCATGTAATTTTAAGTTTGAAATAAACACACGAAAGTGTATGAACCACATGGACAAGCACAGGACTTTTTCTAAATGGATATTTTTACTAGTCCGAGCAAAATGTCCAACATGTCTGCCATAAAAAGTGTGCGTACACAGAGTTTCTGCTGGTTAGTTTGTGTTTGGAGCAGGTGTAGTTACCTACCTGCTGCAGGTACTTGTCAGTCGTTTCTCCAAAGCTTTAGATACATTCCTTTTAGTAAGCAGCTGGGAAAGAAGGATCAGAACAAAACTTGAGCACTGAGACCTTCAAATGAACCAATAAAGTCAATAAATAGAGAGTTAAAAAGTGAAGAAAATTACCTGGGATGTCATGTTTGGGGTCGGAGAACAGATGAATCAGCAACGTGGGAACTAACTCGAGCCACCGTCATACTAAATATTAGCGTTAGCTACGCTAAGCCTGTGCAACAATTCATTCAGGTGCTGATTAAACCTCAATTATGTGAAAGAACAAACTTGGGGATATTCCACAAAATACAAAACTCAGCGATTTACAGCTTCTTGAAGACATTTTTATTTAAAAACGTTAGTTGTTTGTTTGAAAACCGAGTGTTTCACGCATGCGTCACAACTCAGGTAATTAGGGAACGAATCACAAGTGTTAAATAGGGGACGCAGATCACGTGATCACAAGCTCGCGATTCTGTAGTGGAACAAGAATGTAATCACATTACACTCAGTCCGAAATTTGCAGTAAATGTGCTGTTAAATTCAAAAACATCCAACATAGATCAAAGATATATTATTTTTGTCAGAAGCCAAATAGGAAGTCGGCCATTTGTTAAGTATAAACAAATGAACAGTAAACACTGTGCAAAAACATAAACAATGTAAAAACTGAATAATGTAGCTCAAAGATTTTTTTTGACCCAAAAATGAACTGAAAATTAACTAATTAACTTTGCATTTTTATATGGTCGTAGTTTAATGATTTATACTAATTATTAGTACTGACATGTGTGCTTTGTTACCAACAGTCCTCTTACAAATCTCCCTTCCTCATTTAAACAGGCAGGATCTGACAGATCTGTAGTTCTTTGAGCAGAAGCCTACAAATCCCGACAAGCATTTCGCCTATCGCTATAGCAGCGGGAAGTTGGTTCGCGTCTACTATCATGGACAACCAGAGCAGAGTCTTCGCTGCCATACTACCGGCAGCTGCTCGGGAATTAGACGGTAATGAGAACCAGCAGGGAGTCGAAGTACGAGCAGTCAGTCGTCAAAGCCCCAGCAGCCGGGTGAGGGAGGTTCAGGTCACCGGAACAGCGGAGGTTTGCTGCCCGGCGGACCGAGTGTCGGTCCGGGTCAGTGTGGGCAGCAGAAAAGAGTCAGTCAACGAGGTGACCAGCAGCGTTTCACGGCGACTGGAATACATTTTACAAGCTGTCAGGTGAAAACACATGGAAAAACCCAAACTGTCTAACTTAGTACTAGTGGAAGAGTTCCTTCCAGTAAAACAGTAAACTTTAAGCTAGCTTGTAAGCTAACGTTAGAGCGTTAACATTGCAGCTAACTTTAGGTCGCTGTGAGAAAAGTGAAAGTGCCAACTATTAGCGTTACTGTTTACTGAGGCATCAAATGTACAAGTGCTGCATTCATAGGTTAGCTTGTGCAGAAGTGCACAAGTTAACAGCGAAGTGTACTCACAATATCAGTGGTGAAAGTAGTCAGTGTAATTGTCCATTTCAGAGGGTCATGTGGATAAGTACTGATGCATTAAGGTACAAGCATTTTAATGGGTTTAATGGTTTTAAGTTGACCTTCAAAGAAACTAGTAACTCAAGCTGTCAATAAAATGCACTGGACTTAAAAAGTGTGATATAAAGTAGCATGAAATGGAAATACACATGCAAAGTAACTCAAAATTGTACAGTGGTAGTAGTGCCACTGAGTAGTACTCTGCTCATGGATTTCCACTGAAGCATTAAAGTAGCTCTAATGTATTATTAGTAGTAGGATTGAACAAGTACTCTAATAATAGTAGTAATGGACAAACCAATAGTTAAGCATGGAAGCTGTATGGAAGGAAAATTAGTGTTTCTATTACTGTCTATGCGCACTGTTCATTCATGTGAAATGTATGTTTTGCGGAAGTACATTAGGTCATTTCACCTCGACTGCAGTGGATGTATTATGTTTTTATTCATCCATTCTTCAGACAACATGGCGTCGGTGACAAAGACACCTCAGTGAGGAGGTTTCTCCACCGCGAGGCAGACCAGTATCACATGGATGCAGAGGTGGAGTATTTGGACAAACCTAAGTGATCCAAGTGTGTCACGATGCCATGAACCTGTCACTGACCCTGCAGGATATATGTGTGCTCACCTGCATATGACAGTGAAACAAAATCTTCCCGCAGGTCACGGTCACTTTCTCAGATTTTGAGAAGATGGAGAGAGTATGTAGTGTCCTCCTGGAGAAGCTGGACAAGAGTGTTTGTGTTGGGGCACCGCAGTTCTACCACAGTGCTGAATGCCTGAGTCAAATGAGGTATAAAAAACACACATCTCAGCAGCACTGTCATATCTGGACCGACTCCTTATTTTGATTAAATGCAGCCATTCTATCTCGTGTGTGTTTGTCTGCACTCCAGGCGGCGTGCGTGTGTCTCAGCAGTTGAAAACGCTCAGCAGAAGGCATGTGAAGTCAGTCAGCTCCTGGGGCAAACTCTGGGAGCTCCCCTACTGGTCAGAGAGGAGGAGACAAGGGAGTGGAGGAATGAGGACGAAGACGATGGAGGCAGACGCCAAGGTGCCACGCTGCTTCCCCACCTCCCCAGTACACCCACAATCACCGCCTCCTCACGGGTGTCCGTGTCTTTCAGCCTCAGAGACAGAAGCAGGAAAAAAGTCTGAAGACATTTGTCACTGAGGCATGGAACCAAAGAGCGGACTGTCACAGTTTAAAGTATTTTATTGCTGAGTGGTAATGGCTGAACAAAAGTGCAAATTTTCAAGGTTTTTTTCTACCTCAGCCAACACAAAAACTACATGGAAAAAATAGATTTCAAACACAATTGTTGTCATTTAACTTAACTTCAGCCATTCAAATCTGTATTTAAAAATCAGGCAATAATCTGTTTTTACATTCTGGCACATCAAATCAAAATACTGTATATTTTTACATCGCAAAGAAATAAAAGTTGCACAACTGAGAGCTGTTACTCCACATCTGCAAAAGACACCCTCACACCGAGATCCAGCAAGGAGGGATTTGATTGATCTGCGCATATCATGGCCTTTACAACTACCAGCTCAGTATTTCTACAGAAAACACGTCACAGCCGAGCAGTCAGTCATCTTCACGCGCATCCTCAGGGAAGAGCTCTCTGAGCCAGGGCTGCATGACGAACCGCTCCCCATCAAAATGTGTGAAGTAATTCTCCAAGGTGGGAATGTCCGGCTAGAAACATCAACAGTGAGTCCAAGATGTACTGAATGCGTGTGACATTGTGTGTTTGCGTGCTGTGATTTTCAGTACATACCCTCATCCCGGTGATGCGCTCCAGTTGTGTCTGAGGCAAGTATCCAACTATCACAGAGGAGGGTCCAGGCCCGCTGAACAGCACTTTATAATGAGGAGTATTCTCTGCTTTGGTGTCCTGCATGCACACACACACACACACACACAGTCACAGGACTGGCTAATTAGAAAATGTCCATGAGCTTGTGAAACAGTTAATGAAGAGAGGAAGACTTTCAGGAAGCAGTGGTGTGTAGCATTGTGGCTGCTCACCTCAGAGTCGGAATACATTCTGTCAACCCACTCTGGAGGGGCACGCAGCTCAGTGTCCCAGCTCACCACCACTCCAACCATATGGCCTTTCCTCTCCATCACCACCTCTCCAACCCGCAGAAACACATATGGAGGACGAGGGCTGCGCACAATCTTGGAGGCTGCAGGAAGGGAGAATCTTGGGTGCTGCATTAAGATTAAACCCCCCAGGTAATTTCCCATCTTTCAAAAAGACAATCACTAATGTTGCAAGAGCTTGTATTTACTTGCCTACTGTGCTTTGGGGGTTTGTTCTACGTAACAGTACAATCAAAGTGAGGAAAATAATAATAAATATTTTCCTAAGATAATAAGTAAAATGTCAATCTGTTTGTTCCTGAAAAATACTCACAAACCTCCAAAGAATCCCTGGTCGTTGTCAAACATCATGATCTCTAGGGCAAGTGACTCCTGCAGCATTTGCTCTTCCTGCTTCAAGCCAACCAAAGACCTTTGGAAAGCAAAAACGCTGTCAGTCTGACAGACGAGAGAGCAAGCTGTGTGTGCGTGTTTCCGTACTGCAGAAATTTAAACATTAGAACTCACCTCGAAAGGGCCTGTAAGAAGTGCTTGGAGGGATGGGAAAGGATCATGCAAATGAACATACAGTGTCTCAATCACAGTCTTTCTAACTGCAAACATCCCATACTCACTGGATTTTGGACATCTGCTGGCTTGCCCAGTCCATCCAAGCAGTGCCATTAAGGTAAAATGTTCTCCACTCTTTCCAAATTCGAAGCAACCTGAAACACCATGGTTATTGATTAATTATAGACAAAAACAACAGATAACACCTTTAGGGACGCACTAGTTTTACTGTAATACTTGTACACTTTGGAATTTGATGCATGTGAATGAAATGAAGCTCATTTATTAAAGAATTCTCACAACTTTACATGCAAAGTCCATGAGCGATGCACTGACGTACATATGGAACAGAAAGGGCCCTTTACGCACGGATCCTACCGTGTGCTCGCGTGATAGCGCTGCGCCGCCGTGGAGCCGCTCCACCTGCAGATGAAGTACTGCGCGGGCACCGCGGACAGCAGCAGCACGAGCTGCAGCGCGGCGGTGGCCGTCAGCTGAGGCATGGCTGCGCGGCGGTCACCTGGAGCCGGACAGGCGCGTCAGGTGGAGGAGCCGAGTCTTAACCAGTCTATAGTCGATGTGAAAGAAATCACACCGAGTTCAGAGCGCCTTCTGTGAACTGGGCGAGACGTTTAAAAGCTTTATTAGCGGGCGTAAAGTCAATATGGTTCAACTTTAAGGAAGTAAAACGCTGATGTAAACAACATATGGCGGCACAGAAACTGTCGCGACAATGCAAGATAAACGAAGGGACTGTCAAAGCTCGTTATTATTAGTAATTTTGACTCTTACCTCCTATTAAAGGCCACAATCTTTCTCCAACTATCTGCCAAACATTGCGCCCTAGACTGTGTTTGCGCCAGAAATCCAGAACCGTGTGACACAGTTTCACTTCTGTTTTATTTACATAAAGCACACACGTACCCATGCCGCCAACACCTGTGTATTTACATTTTCCGTGCAATCATGTCAAACTGGTAGTCTGCCCAATCATCGCGGCCCACGGATGAACCGGCGGGCCTTTAGCGGCGCGCCACGTCAGGAGGAACCGAGCCCGAGTGCTCCGGACGGGAAGTGCCTCACACGCAGTTCCGCCGTGGCAACGCAAGGTGGGACAGTTCAGTTCAGTTACTCAACATGATTGACTCTGTCATGTTATTTTTAATAGGTTGCGTTACAGCACTGTATTTTTATTCTGTTTTACTTTAGAGAACAAACTGATTACTGTGACTGACAAGAATTTAGGTTGAAAACATCCTGTGAATGGAAGAGCACTTTTCGTTAATGACAATCAACAACAGGAAGGAAAAGTGGATATGGAAACACAACTGTTTATTTACTTAAAATATTGGTATGAACTAACAGGACAGCAGTACTCCCCTACACATACATTCTAGCCTTATGCTTCTTTTTTGCATTAATTCCTTTATATATAAAAAGTATCCAAACTAACAAAAAGACATCCTCATCGATCAGTTCACGTGAAACAGACCCCCTTTCCCTTTCCCGTTCTGTTCTTTCCCATCCCACGCCCCCTTAAAACTTAAAACATCCCAAAATGCTTCATGGTGGCTCACATGCAGCCACTTCTCCATCTCTCACACACAAACACACACTCACTCTCTCTCTCTCTCTCTCTCTCTCACACACACACACACACACACACACACACACACACACACACACACAGTGACCTTTAACCTCTGACCACACGCTGTGATGCCCAGTCAGAGGCCACAACCAGCACAACTCTGCCACACTTTAGCACAGGCCCGTGGTAAATGTACGTGTACACAAGCTCCAAAATGCAGTGCAGGTTCCCGTAAAGTGAGAGGGCTGATCTGAACTGCTGAGACAGTGATTCAGAATTTGTCAATAAAAATCAACTTAAATCAGAAAACCTAATGAGGTCCACGCTCTGAAGCACTGGGGGCACTGTGGCTGATGGGAAATAAGAGGGAATGAATGAATAAAGCCAATTCTTGCTTATAAACCGCCAGTGACTTGCTCTTAAGGCCCCTTTAAAATGATTAGTCGTACATTATTACTAACATGGCGAAGGTAACCCGACCAGCAACACTAAATCAGCTCTTTTACTTTGACCGGTTTGATAAATTCAGGTAGCATGGGTGATCTGGTGAAGAGGTGGAAACAGCAGAACGAAGAAGTTTGATGTCTACTTTGATATGATGGGAAGATGATGCACATCCCAGCCCATCCCCTTATTATTGGAGATACAATGGCGGCTGTGTAGTAGGCCAATGGCAATGTTAGCCACCGCCCATTCCTGATTAAAAACAGCCAAAATCCAGCAAACATCTGGGATTCTCAAGTACTGTATTTTTTTTTTAAGTCGGCTCATGTAAACATTGTGTTTAAAAGTGAGCTCATCCCCTACCGCTTGAGAAGCCGGGCTCTAAAATGTCGTTTCCACACTCTGCTCATGATAATCTGTGCATATAAGTAAATATGATTATTTGTGATTGAGATAGAAAAAAAAAAGAAATCCAAAACCATTATGTGCCTATGAAGAGTTTATCTCTGCACACAAAGTGCATAGTTTTGCGGGCAAAGATCGTTCGCTTCCTATGGAAACCCCAACAATAATTATTTTCATGCCGACAGTCATTTGTGGAGGAAGGTGTCAGTGTTTCAGGCTGTCTCAATCTGGAATAAAACTCTTCATATACACAATATAAACAAATCTTTTGTGGTGTAAATATAAACCAGACTGACTGAAAGAAACAAAAGTTATTAACTGTATCCTGAAAGAAGTGTGAGGAGTATAAAACACCTTTCTAACTCCACAGATCTAACCACTGAAATGCTGACAGCACACTCACTGCGGAGACAGTAAAACTGCTGCAGAAAAGAAAACACATTCAAAAGCCATGTTCATAAACTTCAGTGCCCAAAGACAGAATTTGGCATTGACAAACCCACAACAAAAACAATGATAAACAGATGAGATACATGTTCAATAATATGTCACAAGAAAGACGAGCCAGGTGTTTATAGATGCTACCGTCCAGTTCGCCCCAGTCGGACCTACAACACGCGTGGCTGGTTTTGGCATCCAGTTGCTCTGTGCTGGGGTGAAAACAGAAGCATGAGGACAGAGGAGGCCATCATCTTCGTAGAGTCGGTCCATTAGTTGTGTGTACAGACAGAGAGTGACACAGTGTGTTTGTTTCCAGTCGGACTGTTCAGTCTTTTCTCTTCATAAGCCCTCTGTACGAGCCTGTCGTCCAAGCCCGTCCCCGAAGTCCAGTTCTCCAGACCCAGCGACAAGAACCGAAACCAAAAGAAATGAAAGAAAAGGCCCCAAAAGCAGAAACCGAGGATTCAATATGCCAGTATAGCAAAGGCACACAATCAGGGAGATGATGTAAGACTTGTCGCTCTCTCGTCCAAAATCAATCCGATCGAGTTTGATCTGGCTTGATCCCGTTTGCTCCAGGTGCGAGAAGGTGCTAGAACATGCGAGACAGAATTACTGTGTGTGGATGTGTGTGTGGTCACCATAGAAACATATCAACATTTAAAAAGTCAATTCATATATGGTAACAATTTTAAAATACACAGGGTTACTCCATACAACTGCATTGATAACCGGTCTGTGGTAAGTGCATCTCAAAGCTAGTCACCCAAAGCTCCACTGGCTGTACCTTCGGTATAAACTGACAATAGGTTGGTTATAGGATAATATATTGACATGAATAATGGTTTTACAACAACAGTAAAGTCTTTTTTCAACTGCTATAAATACATTTCTTTGAGAGGTTTCACAACGATCAAACCGTATGCCACTGTTTGTACGCTGAAAGAGAATGACACACGCAGTTGTGTTATAAAAACACGCACGCTCCTTCAATTACACACACTCGCATAGTCACGACTTAGTTCGTACACATACAGGCACGTGGACTTTGCAGGGCAGAGGCCAAGCACAATTATAGACACATGCATGCACGCGCACACCCGCACACACACACATACACACACACACACACACACCAAAGACATAAAGGCACAAGGTATTGCTAATGTTGAGGACGTGTTGAAACATGATCTATCTAGACATATAAATGACCCCTTTCACTCATGCATCCTTTTTGTCCTCCTCACAGTAAAAACAGCTTCTAGAAAAGAAAGAGATGCTTTTTCTTTCTAATTAACATGCAAAAAAAAAAACAAACAAAAAAAAACACCCACTCAGACCCACACACATCAACGGTAAACAAAACCTACAGATCTACAGTACCAACAAAGGTACACCATTTGGTATTTTAGCGCAGACGGACACGCTCAGGTTGTGTAAGACTTCCGAAAACAGAGAGCTGATCATCACGTACAAATCTTAGAAAAAGCAGAGGGGGGGTTGTATAAAAAAAGAGCGGGAACAATGAAGAAGGGGGCGAAAGATGTTGTCAGGCCAGCGGCCTGTAATCCATCACAGGCCTAACAATTTCAGCTCAGTGGGCGTCTTTGACTTACCCAGCAGAGACTTTTGAAAAGTCCTCAAAAATAGCAAGAGTGAGACAAGATACATCCAGCTCTCCTCGTGAATTTTTCAAGTACTAAAACTCTGTTCGACTACTGTTTTGCCCAGTCTGACACCAACAGTGTTTAAGGTCAGACGGCGGTGCAGAGTGGTTCAGTGGACAGGAGGACAGTCATGAGACCACTCGCGTAGGAGTCGGTGAGCTCCTGTGGGATCCAACATGGACCAATAACGTCGGAGGACTTGGAACAAATGATCATGCGTCGTCAGAAAGCCATCGGCTGCCGTAGCAATGTGCTCACTGGGCCGAGAGGAAGGAGGAGTGGACAGATAAATGTGCTGCTGTGTCTCTCCACAGCCGCGGCTTCAGATAGCAGCAGCTGGATTTGCGGCTCCCCGGACGTACACAAACATACGCGCACAATAAATGCATACAACACCGAGCACGACCTCCTCAACTTAGGCCCCCTCCCGCTCCTCCAATGCACGATTGAAGAAATCTCAGCCAGATTTCTTCTCTGTCAGAGCAGCCAGCCCCCTCCTCACATCCTGTGTGTCTGTTCTGTTGTCTCCATTACCAGCCTATCAGGTTGGCTTTGGCCTTTTCTGTCAGCTTGCGGACGCGTCCCTTTGAGGAGGTGCCAAAGGTGATTGATGAGTCCTCAAACAGCAGCTGCCTCTGCTCCTCCTCAGAGTCCTCCTCCATGTACCAGGCAGACCTTCGCCCCTGGTTGCGTGTGCGCATCGACCCTCCTGCCCCATCCCCTGCCTCCTCCTTTGGAGACTCCTTGCGATTGGATCGTTGCGGAGCAGGTTGGGGAGGAGGCGTGACCTCCTCGTTGGCTCTCCTACTGCTCCTCCTCAGCGGAGAGGGCTCAGGTGACTCAGCAGGAGGAGTGGGTTCATCAGTTCTTACCAGTCGGGGCCGGCCGCGCCGTCTGGGCGTCGACACCACGCCAGAGTCCGACAGCACAGATGTTTCCTGCGCGGAAGACGTCCCGCCCTCATCCCCTGTCGATTGGTCGAGCTCATCGTCGGGGGTGGAGCTCCTGCGGTTGCCACTGTTTCTCATCTCCTCCAGCTCCTGCTTGCTCTTCCTGCCTCTCTTTTTGCCAGGAGGGCGGCCCCGGGGTCTGGAAGGGCTCCCCGGAGTGGTGGCTTCTGGAGGACTCACGGGCAGGTCCGCTCTGGATTTCCGCCCCCTCCTGCCTACGCCCAAGGTCACGTGACTACTGTGGCCATTCAGGTGGACTGTGCTCTGAGACGAAGGGGTGGTGGGAGAGCCTGATGGGGCGGCATTGATTTACAGGACAAAAGGAAGAAAACATATATCAATAGCAGGCAGGTGACGGTAAATGTGCATTTTATGACTTGAATCATAAAGCAAAGCATCACAAGGTCACTTCTCTGTGACACATTCTCTTACCAGGTGTGTGTCGTACAGGAGTCCTGAGTTTCCTCCGGGTGCTTCCTCCACTGCTACTTTCCACGGCTGGAGGGGGTGTCACCTTTTCAGGAGCTGGTGGCGTTGAAGCTGACGCAGAGTTATGAGCCCTCAGTGAGCGAGTAGACTCTGCTGATGGCAAAGAGATATGCAACAAAGGAAGTCAATAAAGCATGTTTGATGTCGTCTATAAACTTCCTGTCAAAGCTAAATGAAAAAAATCAATACCACATGAAACCAGCAGCTCATTAGCTTAGCATAAAGACTGGAAACAGCTAGCATGGCTCTGTCTGAAATGGTCACCCCAAAGCTCATTAATTATTTAATTAATACAAAAACCAAAGTGTAAAAATTGCACGTTGTGGTTTTACAGGAGATTACATGTCAGACTGCTTCCTGGTTGGACACACCAACTTCCTGCAGTCTTGCTGTCGCCGCGAGGTTGCCAAGCAACTAAGATAACACTTTATTTTTGGTGTACAAACATAACACTGCTATCAAACATCTAATCTAACTATCAGCAGGAAAAGAAATACAAGTATTTCCTGTAAAACTATCACTTCAATACTACAAGTTGTACTGTTGCTCTATGTGTGCACTGACATCAGAAGCGGTCTCACCTGCTGTGCTCTGTGTGTTGCTCGTGGAGTTATGTAAGGAGGATGAGGAGGGTGGAGTGTGCGTAGAATGGCGTGCTGCACTTCGTGTACGCCCTGCAGCCAGTGTCTCTGCCTTCCCATTCACCAGCTGAGGGGGCTGTTTGAGGGGGGCGCTCTGCCTCAGAGAGGACGGTCGTGAAGGAGCTGGTGATGGCTCCCTTTTTCCAGTCACCCTGGATGACACACGTCTCTTCCTCTCTGGGCTGGAGGCAGGATGGGAGGAGAGAATGCAAAAGGATCACACCTAATGCGCAGCAAGAGACCCAAGAACAGGAAATAAAATGTCCCTTTTCCTACCTGGATGCAGTGCTGCTGGTTGGAGATTCGCTCCTCCTCCTCCTCCTCTTCATGGCGTGCCGTGTTTGTCTGTCTGTAGTGTGTCGTGTCTGTCTGTCAGTGCTCTGTCTGGTCAGTTTATCAGTCAGGCCGTGGATGGCTTTGTAGTCTGCCAAAATGGAGCTGACATGCTCCTCAAACAGCGCGGACAGCCTCAGACTCATACTGTAGATCTGGAGACACAACAAAGCTGCACTGATTCGACTGTCACACTAAAACAAGAAGAATTTCATTTCATGTGTTCATCAATGCATGAAAATATTAGAACACTGCAAGGTGTATGAAGCTCAATGCACCCTGGTTTTAAGCACTGTGTGTGTGTGTGTGTGTGTGTGTGTGTGTGTGTGTGTCAGTGTGTTCGTGCATGTGTGTCTCACCCGAGACTTCTTACTGGGCGTGTAAGCTTTGGAATTGCTGAAAATGAGCCGGACGTCTTTGCAGAGCTCAATGGGCGACTGGTACTTTCCTTCTGTTAGCGTGTTGAGAACGGTGCCAAAGTCCATTGGTGACTCGACTATTTGCAGGTAGTCCTGGGAGAAGCGGAGGGAAGTTGGGACATTTCAGTTACAGGCTTCAAAAGATGAGAGCACAATAAGCAGCAAAGGAGATGAAGAGAGGGTAAAGACGTAAGCGTATTGGGAGACTCCAAGTTTCACTTTGAATGGACTGGAAAGCTGAACCAACAGCAAAAGAATTCCAGCCTTCCTCTGGTAACAAGGGAACCGTAGCCCACCGAAACCGTGAGTGTGTTCAGTGTTTCTGCTTCACGACTTCTCCATTAGATTTAGACTTCATTAAAGATTCTGAATGAAGAGGCCTGTTCTTCAGACCAAACAATCCCTTCGCTTCAAAAACCACTCCTTATTTAACTGAATTGCAGCCATTTGTGCCTCTGACTGACTGTAATGCGAGATTCAAGGACCAAAAAAGGAAAATGCAAATGAACACACACAACAAACTAAACTCAGATCACATCCAGATGAGTTAGGTGTGTTTGTGAGGAAGGCAGAGTTCACGTGCACACGATACTGAATAAAGAAAGTCGCTGTGTAGGTACCGGGTATTCCTGCAGGTCCACAGGTTCTCTGAAGGGCTCCGAGTCCTCACACTGAAAGATGAGATCCAACAGCTCCTTGCAGCGTCCCCTCCATGCATGAGGGTCGTATGAAGGGGGTCGGGTTCGCAGTTGGCGCCGCATGGGCCGACGACCCTACACACACACACAAAAACAAAAAAAAAAGAAAAAAAGATCAAGTAAAAACAATGAACTGCAGTGTCGGATGTATGGAGACACACTGCTGTTGTCAGACATGTTACCTTATGGTTTCTTGTGGATGTTCCAGGGGTGTTAGTATCTTCATCCTCCTCATCATCATCCTAAATAGATAGGAAAAGTGGAGTTAAACAAAGGTAACACACACTGTTTTATGGGGTGCTCTATTATTTAACTCCAAATTGCTTTTCAGGGGTAACTAAATAGCAGCAGCAATATCCAATTTACAGCATATTTTAGAACTAAAGAGGAAAACTGTGTGAAATTGTGAAGTAAGCTTTTTTAAAACAAATTCCATCAACATATTTTGGATCAGTGAGAAATCATGTTATCACGGTCAGCCATTAATTACAGCAAAACGGTGACGATTTCAAGACAAAGTGCAGTGTAAACACATAAATGTGCAAACACACCTCATCTTCAGAGTCGGAGAAGGTCGCTTTCTTCATAGTTTTGTAGAGGGGCATGAGGTCTGTCAGACTTTGGTCCCTGAAGGAGAAACAAGAGGGAGAGAGCAGAAAAGTTTCTAAAGTGCAAATGTTGTGCGACAAAATGGAAACATGGAAATAATCTTATCTCAAAAACAACACACAGATTTTTGAATCAATGACAACATACTCACTTAATGAATTGCAGCATGAGGTCAGAGACAAACTTGGCTGTAGTCACAATGAATGATCCGGGCTCGTTGAACGTCTGCGCGTTGTGTTCAATATAACGAACCTCCCACATCAGAGAGGACAGTCGCCTGAAAAGCAGATACAAATGTGCTGATGGTGTATTTATTTCTCTCTCTCTCTCTCTCTCACACATACACACACACTGTGTCTTCTGCCATCTCTTGCACTCAAACACAGCCTGATGTGAGGTACCTGTAGAAGCGGTTCACCAGCCTTTGGCGTATGGTGCTGAGGTCGGTGACGTAGGCCACTACTGTGCAGTATGTGGGGTAAGCTTGGAGGTCCACTGGAAAGGCAAATGGTGCTGCCACATCTTAGGGTGAACATACATGAAAAGAGAATTATTACTAGAAACACATCTGCTGCAACAAAGGTGGATATCTTGTCTACATGATGCGTTTCCTTCCAAATAATACAACCTGTATACTTGGATATCAAGTATTCACCTCACATCTCTGTTGCTTTTGCTAAAGACTGTCCCACTTGTTCTGGATATTCTTACCTAAATTTGGATACACCTGCAAGAGTTAATAGAAACTCTGTCTTGTAAGCCAACTGCAGCATGAAGCGTAGGAGTAACAGGGAGAGATCTGGAGGGATTGAAGTGTGCTAGCTTTTCGTGCTCATGCGTGTTTCATCCCTGAACTGACACTAGAGGGAGCCCTCTGACCGGCTTGCCGCTGGGAGGATTGCAGCAATGCAAAGCCTGGGCCTAATAAGACATTACATCACTTAATGGGAATTCAAGAAAGCATCTCAATATGTGGCTCAACCTGTTAGCAGCTTATTTCTTTTCACATGAGACCCGTGGCCCTGCTGAGCTCATGCTGATGAGCTCAGAGCTGCGGCTCATGCTGTGTGGTCATGCTGCTGCTGCTGTTTTACGAGAAATGTGCCCTCGTGGCTGAACCTCACATCGCCGCTTACATGACGCGAGTGGAACGTTATTTTCACAGGCGCTTGATGACATCATACCGAGCGTGCAGAGCTGGTCAATGGCTTTGATGATGCGCTCGCATTCCTCTGCGCGTGTGCGGCAGCCCCATTCCCCGTCGAGTGGGACGTACAGCAGCTCCTTCTGTTCCTGCTCTATTAGTGGGACACTCATGCCCAACTCTTCAGGGAACGTGGCTGTGCAGAGACAGAGGTAGACCTCCATCAAAATGTTGAAGTAGTAAAGACATTTGAGAGAAAGTTTAAATGTGTGTGCGCTGTCGTGTAGGTGTACTGGAGTGACCTACCATCATCAGGAATGGGCTCCATATCCCAAGGACTCATCTTCTCTGTGTCTCCATTATCCCAGCTGGGTGAGAAAGAGTGTGGATATGAATCATCAACATCATGACATCTTTTGAGTCTTCGAGTTTGTAATTTCTCTCTTTTTTTTTTGCATGGATGACATATTGCGAGCACCGACAGCCTAAAGTGGATGTCATTCTCTAACAAGGTTTTTCAATGCGCGACCATGAGCACTTGATGCTGACAACACAAAGTATCTCAAACAGACAATACACAGATTAATGTTTCAAACTGGAATGTCACAACAATAGCAAAACAAAGGGCAGTGTTAGTCTGCGTCATTGTAAATATCTAATTGAAACTGTCATCCAGGACTGTTTCATTGCGTTTCTGGAGCGATTCAAGCCATGAGGTGTTTGTGCAGTTAATGAGGGCTGTGAGAGGAGGCTTCAGCGGCATAATCAGAAGGTGCTATTCGTCTACACTTGCCAGGAATTTGTCCGAGCAGACAAATCCCTGTTACATGTAAACCATTTTAATGAAACTGTTTCACATTTCTTATTCTGTCAGTGTGGGAAGTCAGATCTGAAACTCATTCAGTCCCTGGACTCACAAAAATACCCAGAGGCCAACTATACAGTGGCCATTGTGCAAGCTGTGAGAGCCTGGTCTTCACACTTTAACAACTTTTTAACAATTAGATTATTGGACATTATTTCCCTTTTAGTGCTGCACTATTGTGCATAAAACAATCTCCATTTTGTCCCTACACAGTTTTCATTCTGTCACCTCCCTGAACCTGCTTGTCGAATGTGTTCATCCCAACTCCATATATAGTGTTGTACTATATCAGGTTCATGTTATGCTGGAGGAGCAGAAACTTTTTGCTGGTTATCACAACATTTATGGTTTCATTGTATTTTGTTGTGTCGTTTCAGATGGCTGGATGCATCTCTGACATCAACCTGCAGCGATGCAACCACGGCAAAATATCATTTGCAAGCTGTGTGGTTGTGGGGCACGTTGGTAGCCCATCAGGTAGAGCGCACGCCCCATGTTCAGAGGATGAGTCCTCAGCAGTGGCCCAGCCTCAGTTCCAACCTGTGGCCCTTTGTTGCAAGCCTTCCCCTCTTTCTTCCCCCTGCTCTCTGTCTCTAAGCTTTTCTATGATAAAGGCTCAAAAAAGGTAAGAAAACAGACAATCTGACTCTACATCCTTTTCCTTGCCAGCGAGATTTCCTTCACTCTGATTCATTTTGATCTCGTTTGTGTCTTTTCTGTCCCCTCTGCCTTTGCACAGTTTGTCACATGGGCTTACACAGCCTTGTCATTTGTTGATGCTGCTTGGGGAGGAGAAATTAGAACTCTTGGTTTGATGCATTGGACCTCCTCACAAATGCAAATACAACAGATTGATCATGTGAAAATGAGATCATGTGGCGCTTTGATCGATCTGCAGTTTTAATAGTGCAGCCTTAAATAGAGTGAATCTGAGCTGTGATCATACCAGACATTGTAGCACTGAAACAGGCTGTCCTGATACTGAGACTGGTAGGGCTCCTGGCTCTCAATGGTCCCAAACCACCAGGCATCGTCAATCACTGACCGAAACCTGTCACCTACACACACACACATCACAGTCAGTTTAGATCTTCACAAGAGAACAGCTGCCTTCATAAACTGAGCTACAAAACATATCTGACTTTTATTTGATATTCTGCACATTTCTCAGACTACTCAGGCAAAACAGGCTGACCTATACTCCACTGCCTCCTCCTGGCATTGTCAAACTGCTGCCGCAGTACCAGGAAGTCGATGACATCAGGCATGTCGTGGTATCTGCGACAAGACAAAAACGTACACATTAAATCAAAGACTGCAACCAAGCTACGAAGAAATTGGTTAGACAGCCACATTAACAGTGGAAAATAGATGAAACACATAAAATCTGGAGTAGCAGTTTGCCATTCCCATGACAGCCTTTACTTTTGTATTGTCAGTCAACTGGATGAAATATTTTATGAGTAAGTTTTGTGTCAAGATGAGAATTCATTTATGAGAAAAAATGTTATATTTAAACTTAGCAGAGGAGGGCGGCACATAGATTCCTGAGGAGAACAGTTTCATACTCTGCAGACACTGAAAATCGGCATATTGATGGGAAAAAAAAGTGAAAATGAAGGAAAAAAAACAGTTCTGTCAAGTACAGGACATGTCACATGGGGATGCTTACTTCATAGAGAAAGATCCTCCGGTCAGTTTGCCGGTGTCAGGGTCCAGGAAGGACAGCTTCAGACAGCAGAGTGTGGGCAGGCCGACCTCATACTTGATGCCAACTATCTTCATCAGCTCCTGCTCCTGAACACCACAAACACAAGCACATATAACTCAAATGAAAATCACTGTTAGGTTAGACACAGATCAATGCACTACGTTTCATCTCCTGTTGAAATGTATCATTTTCAGTGTTGTAGGCTGAGAGAGCGCTAGCAATGCTACAGTAAGTTTTTCCATCTGAGAACAAGTGAAACTGAGAGCAATGCTTCAGAGTTGCCAGGCCTGTTTGTTCAAATTACAGTAAAAAAAAAAAAAGAACCCCGCATTTCACACATTCAGGCAATACATTCAGAAAGATGCACACTGTGCCTGCCATGCATTACAGACTGCTGTCTGCACACAAATCGCTATTTCTGCCTCCACACACAAATGAAAAATATAGCCAGTACAAATGCAATCCCATGAGCTGCTACTTTTAAGTGTTAAGGTCTTTTTTGATTATTTTAGAGGAATGAAGCTTTGTTCTCTGTAGACATTTTTCTCTTAGCGGGGGTATATTTTTAGGACGGAAAAGGGATTAAAGTAATCATTAAAGTGAAACCAGACAAGCACCTGATATAGAAGAAATACCGGGAAGAGGTTTGCAAGCTAAAGACTGTGTGTGTGCCGTGTGCAGCAGCGAACGAGTACATCTTTGTAGCGTGAAACTGCGGAGCGACTCGTAGGTGCTGCTGTGTATGCTGAGGAAGAGTGTGTGTCATTTTGTTCTTTTTTAGCCAAAGTTTCTCACTGTGATTTGTATTTTTATGTTCTTTAATGACTTGTTATTAATGCAATGGTACAAATGTATTCCCTCTGTGTGAGGACTGTGTTGATTTTTGCTACTTGGCTGTGCTGTGATACGAGGAGCTTCTCACACAGATAAAGACACAATATAAATCTGGAGATACACGGCATCTAAAGAGCACTGTCTCTCTTCAGAGACTCCTCAATCCATCTTTGTCACACCGCTTCTTACCCGTAGCTCCATTTTGTGCCAGGGTTGCTTCTTAGGATTGATGCTGTAAATCTTTTTTTGTTTAGCCATCTCCACATATGCTTCATGGCCCTGTCTGAAGTAGTATACCTGCAGGCAAACAACACGCACAAACATCAGTTGAAATACACCACAGAACTGCGTCTTGTGTATTTTCCAGGAAAGTAACTCTACTTAAAAAACAACTTAACACACTGTCAGTCAGCGTGCCCCTTGCTTCCTGGTGTGTAATGGCCATCGCAGCCTCACGAGGCCGCTAAAATTAGTCTTGTTGCTATGTAAAACATGAGCCGGTGTTTTGGTATGAGGGGCGCACATGTGGTGAGGACACTGTAACAGGAACAGGCAGCGTGTACCTCGTCTCCCATCTGGGGTATGTAAGGACATCTGCGGGGGACTGTGTCTGTGATCCAGGCAGAGGGAAGCCACTCCTCCAGAGTTAGCCCTTGCTCCTGAAGCTCTGTCCTCTGAATGACACGCAAAGGAATACTCAATAACAGTTTGAGGATTTGCATTTTGTACCATTTCCTTTCTTCTCCAAAACTTTAATGTGTTTTGGGAGGGAAAATAAAAGCTGTTACTCATGACAAACCTTCCTCTTCTCCTTTGGCTTCTTCTTCTTTGGTAATGCGCCGTCTTTGTCGGCTTTCTCTTTCTTCCTTTCTCTCTTCCCGTCCCTCTTCTTCTCTCCGTCCTCCTCGGAGCCGCTGCTTTTCTTTTTCACTTTCACACTCTTCTTGGGCGGTTCAAGGTTGATCCCCGCGTCCGCTGTCCAGTCCGAATAATCGCTGGAGTAGTCGCTGCAAATACATCACGGAGAGAGGATTAAACACACAGATGCACCTGCTCGCGCTTAGGTTTTGATTCGCAGACAGCGTGTGCGTGTGTGTATCCGGAGGAGATAGCTGATAGGATGAATGTGCGTGATATACTTTATGTATCTAACCTTGAACTACTGTGGTCATCCGGCCAGGGCTCCTTTCCCTCCTCCTCCTTCTCCTCCTCTGAAGAATGTCCGTTGATTTGCCGTACCTCCACCTCTCCCTGGAAACACACATCGTTTTATGTCAGAGCTCCAGACGAGCAGAATCAATCAGGCATCAGAAAAGTACCAATAAACAGTTTGTGTGTTGCAGTCATATTTATGAGCTGAGGAGTTTGGTGTGCTTGTATCAGCTTGATAGACTGGCTTCTGTTACAGACATAAACAAGATGGACATAAAGAGATAAGTGGCACTGAGCAGAGCTACACCCCCTGCCACATCTTTAAGGTTTCAGTGGTGGCTGGATTAGTTTTAAAACAGGATGTTCTTTTGGAAAACAAACAAAGAGCGAAGAGACAAAAGAGTTTAATCTACTAATCCATATGTAACATGTTCATATTCATGTTATATTTCACAGCATTGCTGGAGTCAAACCAGTGGACAGTAACAGGTTAACATGCTAGCAAAGTCTGAATAGAGGGTTTTTGATGAAGTCAGCTGATCTAAAATTGGACCAGAAGACCAACAAGTACAAAAGCAGTCCTAACAAGTTAGACGAGCCAACACAAATTGGAAAAATGACATCCCTCAAGTTAAAAAAACACACTGCAAGATTTTACTGCCTGAGTGGAAATCACTGGAACAGAACTATGAGACCAAAAAAAGTACCTACAACACAGACCAACTTCTGCTTTACAGTTTCAAGACGGGTTTACCACACAACAAAAAAAGGCCTCGGCAGTACTGAATCTACCTCGGAGGTGCTCTCATCGTCATCGGCAGCCTCAGCGCTTTGGCGGCTCGTCTCCTCCATGGCGGCACGGGTGTGATAGCCATGGTTACCCTGGCTCCTCCTCCCCTCGTCAGCGACACACTCCGATGTCAGATGAACCTGGAACGGCACAGAATGGAGCGTGGAAATTAGGCAAAGTCAGGCGATACCGATAGTTACAGAAACAAGAAACAACAAGAAACATAACTAAATCCCTGTAGAACAATAAAGTTAGTATATAATAGTGTGTGTGTGTGTGTGTGTGTGTGTGTGTGTGTGTGTGTTAATTCACTTACCCTGCTCTCTTTGGGGAGAGAGTGGATGGTGCGCCTCCTCCTTTCTGACTGATAAATATTGATCTCCTCCTCCCCTTTAGCCTCACGCCAGTTCACCTGTCTCCTACACAGTAAACACACACTGTCATGAACTAATACTAACACTTCCAAAAGCAGTTTCTTCTCTGTGAAATCAGCTGTGTGTGTGTGTGTGTGTGTGTGTGTGCATGCGCGCGTGTGTTACCTGACAGAGGCGTCCTCCAGCTCAGGGACCAGCACCCTGCGGCTCCAGGCCACCAGGTCTCCCTCTGTGGCCATCTGGCTGCGTGGGGCGTTGCTGTGCATCTGGCGGACACCCTCGATCTGGCCGCTGCGACGCAGACCCACATTGGGCGGAGAGTGCACCTCTGTGGGGGAACCCACCGATCCTGAGCGAGAGAGACGTCAGAGAGGAAAAATTAGCGCTCAATAGCATTTAAGTGATCAACTTTTGGGGGAAATCATAGCACTCGTTAACATATTTGATAAACGATGAGGATGCTGACACCGACTCATCCATCTGCTTCCAGTAAGTCATTCACTCAGGTGCTGCATATACTAACACCTTAGTATCTTAAAGTGATGGCAGATGGCTCAAATCATCTCTAAAGTGAGCGAATTAGGATTGGTAGCTCTAAAATAAATGGGGAAAAGGTTACAACCAGTGATTGCTGATTAGCGACTGAAGTATTCCACTAGAATTTCCAGAAGCTCAAGGTGACATCTTCAAATTGCTTATTTGGTCCGACCAACACTTGAAAATCTAAAAGTATTCAGTTTACTATCACATAAGCAAAGCAAAAACAACAAATCCTCACACTAGAAGAGCTTACATCAATATTCATTTAACAAAATAGATTAATTACATCATTAGTGATGTTTTTGTGTTGATCAGTCAATTGTCTAATTGTTTCAGCTCAGAGTGAGAGATACAGACAAAGACTTGAGAACAAATAATGATTTAAACTAGCAGTCAGGTGTCAGGTGCTGAATTCAAGCTGCACTAGGCAACAACTGAACACACACCACACAAAACCCTCCAGCTCTCTCTCCGCTGCCTCGCATCACTCCGCTAATCCGCTCCTACCAAACCCACAAGTATGAACGGCAGCAGAAGGAGTCGGTTGCATTCATAGGACCCATCATCACAAATTGCAGGATTTTCCACCATTGGATCAGACTTTCACTTTCGCTTTCTTCAGCACTGGCACGGCACTAAAACGAAGCCTGGGGATAGGTCTGGCGATGCATGACAAGGCTTTCACCATCTGAAGGGACGTGCGTGCACATCTGCATTTGTGGACCAGCCAATAGCAACGCCCCCACCCCTGAAATGTCCCGTGATTGGCAAAAGTCTCCCATCATGGGCTAGATTTTCTAAAGCCTGAAAACGGAGCCAAGAGCAGGTACAGGAGTCTAGTTTTCTCTCAGATCACTTGAATTACATTATGCTCAAAGGTTACTATGGATTTTTTACTCAATGATGCCAAACAAAGTGCCTTCCACAGCTTTAATGACATGTCATGTAAAAAAACTAAATCTAATGGAATGCACAAAGCGATACAATAAAGACACTCATGATGTTGTTACTACAAAGGCTGCTGTTAAATGAAGCCAGCTGCATGCAGGCAATTACTTATCAAAGTGCATGTTAATGTGTCAGCATGGAGCACCTGGATGATTTGGATCTACTGTGTGTTTTCATCACTTAACGGCCAAAAGGCTGATCTCCCACTGGTGACACACTGATGTATTACGTGACGACCAGAACTCTCTGAGACAGTTTTATTTTGTTTTCACATTCCAAACATGTGATTAGCTAAAATAACCAGAATAACATTGCTGCTCCTCCAGTTGCAGGCGGAAATAAAAAGCAAATGGCAGAGCCTGTGAAGCACACAGAGAAGCTGCCCACACTACAATAGTATGACCTTCCTGTCGTGACGCATTCTTACCTCTGCTGGCCCTGGCGGAGGCAGAGACGTCATTCGTTCCCAGTCTTTGGTCCTGTTCCTGCTGCAGCCTCTGAATCATAGTATCCAGCGGACTCGGACCATCCACCGCCTGCTCGCTCACCACTTGGTTCAGGCCTGGCAGACAGAAGAGAGGTGGTGAAAGGTGAAAGGTGAAGGTGAAAGAGAAACAGAAAGAGAGACAGTAAAGTGTAAAAAGCTTAAATACATAAAGAGGACCATGACTCTTTTATAATATCTGTATGTACACATTGCTTTATTGCACTCCTTTTAGCTTCTATGTGGTGGAGGGGAGCAAAAAGAGTCTCTACTCTGCACAGCGCTCGACACTCAACTTCAAAGAAGAAAATAGGGCAATGGGTTTTTCCCAAAATCCTGCACAGTCACCTCAATACCAGCACGCTTTTTAAAACTTTTCAAGGGCAAGGTTAGGTTAACACTATTCTATAGACTGAAAAACTGAGCGCACAGAAGGACAATACAACATTTACAACAAAAACTAAATTTCAGGCCTGCTACTTAAAAGCTGCATTGAAGAGATACATTATTAGCTCTCTTCTGAAAACATTCAGCGAGCTGGCTTCCCTGATATCTTTGGGTAGTGTGTTCCAGGGCAGTAACTGATTATTTCTTTCAGCTGTTGTTGGAAACCTCCGATAGACCAGCAGCAGATGATCACAGTGTTCTTGCAGGCAACTACTGAACAAGGGAGTTAGCAGGGTAGCTTGGTTCTAGCCCATTAAGGGCTTTGTACACGAGGAGGAGGACCTTAAAATCAATTCTGTTACAGGAAGCCAGTGCTGAGCAGCTGAAACTGGACTAATGCGCTCTCTCCTCTTGGTTCTGGTTAATAGCCAAACTGCACAGTCTGTAATGAGCTTAGGTCTCTTTGTGTGTTTTTTTTGGGAGACCAGTAAATATGTGTTACAATAATCGTGTCATCTTGAAATAAAGACATGAATTCCTGTTTCAGCATCTGTTTGATTTATAAATGGTTGTTTCCTCTCTCTCTATGTTTATGAGGTGGAAAAATTCTGTTTCTGGCGCCTTGTCGTGGGACCTAAGGTTTAGATCTGAAACTAGGAAACAGGAAATGTTTACAGCATATTCCGAATTAGATCTTATTCTGATCAACAGACGTTTGGGTTTGCACAAATACGCAACGGTAATTTTTTCAAGAGGCCGGCTGAACGAATCAAAGTCTTGTCGTTCTAAATATCATTATGTTAATTGGAGTGCGCACGGCTGCATGTACACAGGAATATTAGCGTGACGTTCATTTTCATTAGCCATGTAAACAGTATAATATGAATATTGTCTTTTTGAGAATAAGGCCACAAACTGGAATATTTTGTGCGCGTTGCCTCTTTCACCTGTCTCCACTGTGCACTTCTCATGCATTTCATTAACAACTGATTGTTTCTGTTTATATCCTCGCCAAGATTTTAAACTGCCTTATTAATTCTGCTTTTAATTGCCAATGCTGGTGTAGTTTCAGTAAAAGCATCTCATTAAGTACACTTGAAGACCACTAACGGTCCTGTCAGGCTATCAGCAGTATGATCAGCTTGACAAAAGTGTCTTTGATGAGCTGATAGATGAATTGCTATTAGACAGCGTCACCTCCTCCAGGGTCTGATCTGAAGCGTAGAAGCAAGCGGAGCAGAGTTGAGCTATAAATGAGTTCATGCCCGCAGACCATGAAGAGAAGAGATACTCCCGAGGGTCCGATTTCAGCCTCTGTACCTGAGGAAGTGACCCCCATCTGCGGGATCAGCTGCTCATCCCTGCAGCCCTCCCTGCCAGGTACCAGCCGCTGGTATCGAGGCGGGTGGGGGTTTCCGTCCACATCCACCAGGAAGGGAGGGGGCATTAGGTGTGGCGCCTGCTGAGTCTGCTCGTCCAGCACGTAATTGTTGGCATCGCGGATAAGAGGCCGGTAGTCGGTATGGAAGAACATCTGGTCCGCGATCTGAAAAGAAACGAGGAACATTTACTCACTTGCAAAACATTTTAAAGCTAAGACTTCTGTATACTTTCAATGAGGGTGGAAGAATGATCAGATGACGATACGGGCATTTGGTCTTACTCAGAACAGGTGAGCATGTTGCTTTACCTTGTCATACTTGCTGCTGGAGCCAAAGCCAAAGATGAGCAGGTGTCCATGGGAGTCGGTGGCTGCGAAATGCTGCCCATCCGGACTACATTTGCAGTCAAACAACGCTCCGTGCCCTTGGCCCTCAATCTACCCACAGAGAGAGGGAGATATGAAAATAGGTGCACACTGTAATCATTGTATTACACTACCTGGGAAAATTCCAGGTAACTGTGGATGTATGGCATGGACACAGTCAACTCACAATGTCTAGAACACAATATCAGATGCAGTTTTCCACAAGCCACATGATTGGCACTTACAAGTATTGTTCTACAAGATTTGACTTTAATAATAAATGAAAACACATTTATGATTCAGCCAGTAGCCAGGTGAAAATAGCTGAGTTTCAGGTAAAAACAGGCTGGCAGAATATCATTTCCAGCAGCGAAAGGAACATAAATAGAGTGTGATAGATAGCAAGCGCAAGGATATCCACTATGACAAAGCAGAGCACCACCTGCAAAAGCTGAAACTTCATCAACAGAACTCTTCTGACAGTCCAGCCTTTACTTCATTTTGTGGGTTTTCCTTCACTCTCACAATTGCTTCATTCTCTCATTCTTCACAGTTTTTGCCTCGTTGTGCCTTATTCGATTTAAAAAGACTCTACACCTGCCAGAGAGCACTAAAGTCACACAGTGCACGGTCCAACGCGGATGAACCTGACGCACTGAACCTTCAATCATCTTCTACTTAAGCAGATGTTGGACAGGACACATGTTTTAAGCCGGCTGCAGGACAGGAACTAGAAGTTGGTGAATAGTTGTATCACCAGACAAAGCAAATCCAGATACTGACGGGTACAGTACAAATTCTCTGTCAGAATTTGGGGAAGCAAACAAATTCATATTTATAAGTTAAAGAAGGACTAAACACTGATGAAACAGTGTTCACAGCCAGTTTGGAAAATCAAGAATGAGCGGTGCATGTGGGCTTGAAGCCACATTGCGATGGGTGTTTTTGATGCGAGATGCAGTGCGTCGATCGTGTCACATGGAAAAGCAACGGTGCAACTGTGCTTGAACTGGCTTGGCTCCATTTAAGCATGACTGAATGAAAACCACATCCTTCCTCTTGTAAATGAAAATTTCAATTCATAGTCAGAAGGACATGAGTTCAGTTCCAGTGTTGAGCATGCTAACACGCTAACATGAGCAACAGAGAAGCTGCTGTGTGACAGACATTAGAGTCAGTTCCCTGACTTTATGATTCATCACGACTTGTGCTACTCTTACACTACATTTCAACTTTCACCATTAGCCTGCAACTGTCACTTGTGTCCTTGTGTCTGCAGGGGGCGCTATTTAGCAAACGTTACATGGTCTCACTTTAAGTTTCAAACTGAAATTTAGGCCATTTCACAATCACACACTTTGGGTTATTAAACAACACCATTCACAGAGAATGATCAACACCAAGATATGACGGGCTGATCAGCTCACTGAGTGACTCACTCGTTATGAGGCTGTGATTGATGTTGTCCTTGGTTACCATAGAGACACATGCAGGAAATACAACAGCAACTACAATGATTAACGCACTATGTGAATATGTCCAGTGACATATGCGCATCAGTGTGGTGTCATGATTCCACTCTAGCCTGGACTCATGCCCACAGCCGCACACAGAGCATTAAGTGTCAGGGGAAATTCTAGCTAGGAGGTGAGAGGAAGCAAGACAGCAAAGAGAGAAAGTGAAAGTAATGAGAGAGGGGAAGAACAGTGACGGGTGAGAGGGAAAGAGTGTGAGACGAACAGTGATACTCTGAAAGGAAAGGGAAAGCATGTGTAGCGGGCGAGAAGCAACGACTCAAGGAATGAGTTAAGTGAATGCTAATCCGTGTGTCTTTTTACTGATTCGCTGCATAAGAAAAGGTGACATCTGTGTCACACGTGAGGAGGACAAACATCAGTGTGGATATAACCAAAGGCAGGACAGTGAGAATGAGACATAGAGACAGAGGGTTTGTCAAGAGTCTCACCATGTTGAAATAGGAGCGGATCTTAACTCCTCGGGCCAGGTCCCACACAATGCAATTCCCATCATGCCCCGCAGAGAAAAGGATTCTCGGATCGAAGGGGTGTGGCTCCAGAACAAACACCTCGTCCTCATGACCCTGTCGTTAACCAACATGAACATCTAGATTAAGACCCTCCAGGAAACAAGCAAACAAAGAAGTGATCAGTGTTTTTTAACAAAATGAGGCTTTCGCTCAGGGTTCGTCACTCTTCCTGTGAGTGTGTTTAAGGGCTCTCTGACACCTGAGTTTTCAGAGACGATGATACCAATGTCCACGTTTTCTTTTTGGCTTTTCTTCTGAGTTTGAATTTGAGTGTGGATACCTGACCTAGGGCTCAGATGGTTGAGTCACATCGCCTGGGCTTGCCTACCAGACACGGCGCTTTTAAGTTCTGTAAGTGAAAACGTAGGCAGCGAAGTCGCCTGCATGGAGGCATTTCAATTTAGTCGTCAATGCAGATAATAACAAAGCAGTTGCTTATGTAAAATGTAAAATGTGTGGGGCTCTGATAAGATACAACAGCAAGAAGACTGGAAATTAAGCCTTGCAACAACCTGTGGACAGAGGGTGCAGGATGCTGCGTGGCAGGCCGGGTAACTCAAACTCAGCGTGTCGGGCTCAGTTACTGCTCTTTCGGACCGGGGTCAGGTTCGAACAGAAAAACGCATCTTGAGCCGCACTCTAGTTTGAACACATTGCTTTTAAGGCAGCTATCAAATGTCCCATGTCACTGAATGCATCACTGAGGAGAGTCTCTGGGAGAACCTTCCCATGACAGTTTACTTTTCATACTGCGTTTGCGCGTGTGTGTCTGTGTTTGCGAGTGCTGTGACGGCGTGAACATGTTTGATCGCTACATACCATGAGGACGTGGACGAGGTTGCCGGTGGTGGAGTTCCACACCTTCAGCGTCAGGTTGTTGGCCGCTGTGATTACTGTGCTGTCATAGCGATCCCATGCTACCATGGTAACCTTCAGCTTGGTCACCTTGTCTTCCAGCGGAGGAGGGTTGTACTTCCTGTCGGGAAAGATGTTCACACACTCACGGCAAAGAAAGCACAAGTTGCAAAATACTTACAATGTCATGAAATGTACTTATGTACTTTACGGCTCTCGTTTTACCGTGAAGATGTACGTGCATGTAACTCTGTAACAGCGAAGCTTTTCTTATCACAAAAATTACATCTTTCCTGCTTAAAATTTGTATTTACTCTCATTGCTGTCTCATGTTTGCTGTGTTCATTCAGGCAATAAAGACTTAGAAAGCCTGTCATCTCCGTTCATCCACTGTCTGTGATGGCTGCAGTAAATCTATATTCTGTCTGTGAACAGTCGGTTAATCAATCACTGTGTCACGCTCCACGCCACAGGTGTGAAGATCTTTTTTTTCCCCCTTGAACTTAATTATTTATGTGCTGTCGATCATGCAGTCGGCCACTATGCTCTAAATAGATAAAGGCAGGGGTAAATAATTTCAAGAAAAGCATTTTGTTGCCAGCACAAAGGGCGTTAAGTCTCTTTAAATACTTCTCCTGAAATGTTTGTATTTCAATCCAGTGTGTAGTTTTCATCAGGGAGCCTTCACACCCTTTAGGTCTGGCACTTTTGTACACAGCATGATTGATTTTGGTCAAATTTAGAGCGACATTATAACCCACAGGATCATCCCAACCCACAGCTCTGAGCTCCGAGCACAGCAGCGCTGGTGGAAAAGCCAGACTTTGACAGCCGTACACACACATACCCGGGTAATTTGGTCTGCATGTCCAGCAGAATGCTCCTCCAGCCCTGAGGCTGCAGCTGCCAGATTCGTGCTGTACCATCCCTGCTGCCGCTGACAAACCTAAAACACACAAACACACACACACACACACTGATTTGTGAACACAGATTCATGCAGCGGCTGAACTGTAAATATAACACTAGTTCTATTTTAGCTTTCTGCAGTACAATGAATGCTTTCATCTTCACACATCAGGGTACATTAATTGTATGTACCCCCACTCCTCCATCTCCTCCACCCCTCCGCCCCTCCGCCCCTCCACCTCTCCTTTTTGCATAGACAGTCTACCTCTCTCACTGCTGAGATTACAGCAACCCAGGGGAATTACAGCTGAGCTTGTTTTTCTGCAAACTCCACACAGGCGCACACAATTTAACACCCAGAGAGTGTATGATATGCGCAAGTGTGTGTCTGTGAGCGAGAGGACGCGTTTCGGAGCATGCATCAAATAGCAAGTAAAGTTGGTGTTTCTGCTGACATCGTCAAGTCACATTACAACACTCGGAGGCTCCATAAAAACACACAGCGGCGCACACACAAAAATTAACTCCACCTATTATGCGGCTCACGTACACACGTGCACACATGCGCACACACACCCATCAACTGTGCAAACCTACCTGTCACTGCCATGTGAAAATTGGATGCTGTCAACTTTGTCCTAAGTGAGACAAATAAAGGAGAAAAACAACACGAGTCATGACAATTTCATCGTGTACTACCAATAAATCATGTTAGAGTTGTTTTTTTTTTCCAAAGTCTCAACATCAAATCGCTCCAGAACTTACTCTTTCCAGAGCTTTCAACTGCATCTCGCCCTCTTCCTCAGCCGCAGGAGTCCGCTCAGTTGTCATGGAGAATAATAAGCAATCTTTTTCATGACAACAACATCTCCATGACAACTGGGCAGACTCCATCTGCTGAGGAAGTCTGTGAGACACAAGTTCAAAGTGTTTTTGGTCACACTACTGTTTCCAAGGTCAAGAATGATCTTTCACGCTCCGTTATAGGATTTTTAGAAACAATCTGTAAACCGAGGTGGATACAAAAAGTGGTTCTTACATTTTTTTTTAAATGGAAAATCAAGTCTTTAATTAAACCTGTTGATTCCTCATCAAAACAATAGACTTGTTGACTCACTGTATGGGACTCAAGCTCAGAGATCTTCTCTGGTTGGCCTGACCCAAAGTAGTACACCCTGATGATGTGATCGGTGCTTCCTGTGGCCAGGAACATACCACCTGGACACACAGACACAGACAGCATCGAACAAAATCCATGCATACAGTACTATTTCTTTACATGTATAATGTAAAAAAACTTCATATGCACTTCACAGATCAAACTGGTGAAACAAAAAAACAGAGTGAGTGCAAACTTTGCGCAAGTGAAACTTTAAAGTCATCAATCTCAGGTTTAAGGTCAATAACATCTCCAAACAGAAACATACTGTGACGCAGATTTATTCCACACTTACTGACAAGCGGCCGGTCCACTGCTAGCTCTTCACTTAATCTGGCCTAATTGTGCACACTTTTTCAGCTCTGTTGCCACTTCCCCTCCCTCTCAAAGCATGCATGAATATCAAAAGCAAGCTGCGCCTCACCTGCGCTGAAAGAGGAGCAGATCATCTGGACGCCAGGTCTGGAACGCTCCGTGAATTTACTGGGCCTCTGACTGGACACACACACACACAGAAATACAGATTTAAAATGACCCCTTTATCCACCGTATTATTTTAGGCATATTCAGCACGTTAAACAGTGAAAATGATTCTATGAAGCACTGAAGAAAATGCAAAGCAAATACACTCAAAACTGGAAGCTGAAATTGGCAGTAGCCAGAAAAAACGCGACAAAGGATCCCAAATCGCACGGATCAATCAATCAATCAATCAATACTGTCTGATCAAGACTGTTCTGCATAAGGAGAGAACATAAAGATAATACACAGCACAATAAAAACCCTGTAAACTACGATTTTCACAAAATGCTTGTCAACTTTTAGATGCAAGAGGTGTGAGCGGCACTTGCGCAGGTGAGGCCGTGCATACTGTGTGCGTCTTGTGTTTCTCACCCAAACTTGAGCGTGCGTGCATCCCACTGCCAGAAGCAGATGGTGCCGTCAGCTCCGGTGGAGGACAGGTAGCGCTTGGAGCCGCTACAGAGAGGGGAAAACTGCAAAAACAACCAATTAGAGGTTACCGCTCAGCATAATAGGGAATCATAAGACGCTGCTAACACTACAGCAAAAAAAAAAAGAGGAAAGGACGGACGCACAGATAAATGTGGAAACATAAATAATAAAAGCTCAGAAACAAATTTTAAAAAGGCAACATGGAGGACGCATCAATCTCTGTGTATAATCAAACATTTACAGAATGCAGCTGGAAATGTTCTGTGTTCTTCTGAATGCTGGCAAATCCCACAAGAAGACCAACAACAATGAACTGATCCCACCTAAAAGTACTGCCTGCATGGCCAAAGCCTGACAGAGCTTATTCCTCTGAGCCATAGACCTCCACTGTAGCCCTAAAACTATTCAAAACCCATGAATGAGCCACACTGTTGATGTGGATGACGTGTTCCTTCATTACAATGACCATGGACACTGTAGTTTATCTTGAGTAAATGCCACTTTAACTCTACCTACTATTATAAATACTTACTAGTGTGTGTATTACCTCACTGAGAAATCATCTCCAACAAATGCTCTGTTTACTCTTCTTTGAGTAATGTTTACTAAAAAGTGCAATTCCCATCTGTTTCACAGAGTTACTTCACATTTACCATTTCAAGTTCCACACTTTTCCAGACTCAGTACATTTTTCATATTTGACATATTTCTTATGCAAATAAATGGTTTTGAAAACCAACTGTTAACATGCAAATGGACTGCAGTAATAGAGCACTTCTCTCGTCTTGTCTAACACACACACACACACACACACACACACATACACACACACACACACACAGGGAGCAGTTTATGGTAAGGCAACGTGCAGAATGCCGGGGCCAGAGATTGAACCATCGACCTCCTGATAAGTGGATGACTGCTTAACTTCCTGAGCCACTCCTGCCCCTTCTCAACGTGTGTGCTACATTCTGACTATTACTTTGCCAAACAGTTGTCAGAAGTTTACAGCTCGGTACTGTCGCTCATATGAATCCATTAACACCAGCCAGCCAGGCTTTATATTTGGGACTGTCAAGCCAGCCCTCAGAAAACTTACATTTACAGGAGCCATTGTGGCTGTTCAGCTGTGTTACCTGTGCTCATATTATACACTGAATAAATAATGCTATATTATTTTATAAATAACTACTGAAAATGAGTTGAATGGAAATACACATATAGGTATGGTTTCCTTAGAAAAGACCACGTCTCTGTATGACTCATAAATGTTCAGACAAGCTTAGTGTTTTCTCAAACATGGTGCTATGTATATATGGCACACAATTCAAAGGTATTGCCACATTTTCTTGAGGCAAAGCTGTTTTACAGGCTGTGACGTACAGGCGCAGAGGCTGCTCTCTGTTGGAGTGTGCATTCAGTTGCACAACACACTTCTTGTCTTGCTTTCAGTGACATCAGGCTTGCTCTGGCCCGCTCTCTCGAAACGCCATGAAAAACACTGTTAGCATGATGAATTCATTTGTAGAAATTCTGAATTTTATACTTGAGAAAACGGAGCAGGGGCAACAGTCTGGAAACACAAATATTTCTCTGTTCTCTATTTTCTATTTTCTATACTTATCAAGACCTGGAAATTACTGAAATTAATTTCCATACTTGTCAATACCACATAGGAACCCAGTTTCATGGGATTTCTTGACAATAAGAAAACGCATATATAAACATAAATAATACATTTCTGGTTGTAAAAGTCTGCTTGTGGAACTAATACTGGCATCTTACTACATATCAAATATCAGCCAATTATTTCGTCATGTAAAATCCACAGTGGACTGCGCTACAGTTTCAGTTTGTCATGATCTAAATATTGTGGGTATTCTACGAATACAATTACACTGAATGCATCATATTTGCGAGCAAAAATGAGCCAACATGCAAAATACAGATAAAGATATCAGCAAAGCTGCAACTTGTTGCCAGTCAGAGTCGTTTAAACTGTCCAGTTTGGATGAAGTTTCTACAGTGACTGTCACTCACACACACACACACACACACACACACACACACTCTACAGATGCAGACAGGCTGGTGCAAGAATTGAAAATATTGTCAGTGACTTTCCAATCCTCTTTTTAAGCAAACCAAGTACACAGAGACAGACACATACAACAAACCGCACACACTGACCATCCGCGTACCTGCAGTGAGGTGATAGAGGCTGCATGTCCCTCCAGGACAGCCAAAGGGGCGCAGGTCTGTAAGCACCACACTCTGATAGTCTTGTCACAGGACCCGGCAGCAATCATGGTGTTCTCGTAGCTGACGGCCATGTCGGAGATCTCAGCGGCATGGCCACGCAACGTCGCTAGCAGGCGCCCATCGTCTGTTCCCCAGATCTTAACAAGGCAGTCGTCTGAGCCCTGGAAAAAAAAAAAAACAGAAGAAAGCACCGTCAATATGGTGTGAGTGAAGACTAGTATTTTATATATTTTGAGAAGTGGCGTGTCAGCCTCTAAGGCACACTTCTAGTAATACAAATTAAACATGTCAAGTTCAGAAAGATTTTAAAATATATGTGGGCAGCCTTAGACTGTCAGCAGATCGGCACAAGCAGAAGAGGGGAAGAGGTTCTTCAGATGCAGAAAATAGAGGTGACTAATCTGCAGTGTGTCCAAAAGTGACAATGAACGTTTCAAGGCACTCGATCGTCATCTGCTCAAGTGCCGTCGGTGCATTTATGTGCACGCTACTAATTTGATTATTAGCAGAAAAGGTAACATGTGAACACTGCAGCTGTCATCTAATCACCTTCATGACTTATCTCATTTCAAATTATGGATAAAATTAGAGTAAGGACTGCTCAATTGAAAGGCAGATTGTCGCTGTGGTGTCGGTATATATTAGTCGAATTGTTGTTGATCACACACACACACACACACCCCCACACATCTGGAAGTTCAGATGTAAAGTGGCGTTGCTACACACAGAGAACAGCTGTAGAAAACTCCACTGAATACATTAACTTCATAAATGCTGAACCAGTAAGTACAATTTCTGATCTTTTATTTCTTAAAGCCTTCTGTTGGCTAAACTACATTAAATCGCTGATGATTACAGATATCATGTATATTTGGGTTATTGGAGAGCATGTAAACAACCATGTCAACTAATGCATTCATTTGGTGATTCACACTGCTGGCGTTCCAGCGTGCAGGTAGGCATACTGAATGTCATTCAGCGCCATCGTTTAACCACAAGCTACAGGACAAAACAGACACACTGACTCACTACCCAGACAGTTCAGAACTGAGATTTTTCACACCACAGTGAGATAGACCGGCCTGCTCCATGTGTACGCCTCGCTCCGGCTGAAGTACAACTGCACCAAAGACGATAGAGTAATCTCAAAGTGTAGAGAAACTCTGCTGTGTTTTGGCTGCGGCTTCACTAAGACGTCTCATTTTGACAAAAGCTGTTGTGGATTTCCAGCAAAAAGGCAATTTTGGAGAGGCCCCTCTCAGTAGCATATTAATTATTAAGCACTAAATTAAGTAAAAAACAATGCAAACAAAGACAGGAACATGAAAGCAACGCTTCGATTAAAGGGTCATAATAATAAATAATCCATAAAGCTGAGCCAATAAGAAGCTTGGTAGCTAGAAGGCAGTTTCTTACCCAGTCTTTAGTCTGGGTTCAAAAACATGATCAAGAGCCTTAATCAAGACGTGGAAACAGCCCACAGGGACAAAAGTGAGAATTTCTGGCTGTGATCCAGCTTGTAAGGGGTTAAAAGGTTTGCGATTCAACGTGGCGTCAGACCCATCTGCGCCTTGATTACGACGTCAAAGTCATTTTTAAAGCCAACAGGTAACCGCTGTCAATATGCAAAAACACAGTGCGACACGATGTGACATCTTCACTTTAGAAAAACACCTTAGTTTGTGTGATTTGTACAGCAGGAAATGAAGAAATGACTTAATAAAGACGGCAGAAACACTCGTAGAGCCACATGAGAAAATGACGAGGTACAAGAATAAATAACAGACATACGAGTGCACATACAAAATGTGACTGCGCTATTTTTCGAAACTGATTATCAAGTTTGCAGATCGGACAGCAGACTCGATTCCGGTTAGTCCGTTTGAGAACGTGCTGAAACGTGCATCCTTTCATATCTGCAAAGTATCTAATAAGACGGGCCACGCTATCAGTATCAGCAGAGATTTTAGAGGAAATGTGAGATGAAAACACCAACCCCCTCCTTTGAATAAATCATAATCACCATCACCACGGAGCAGATTCTGACTGGAGCTGTTATTTTGTGTGGACTGATCAAAACACCAAGAGTCCTTTTAGAGATTTAGACAAAGCTCTGGGACAAATTACAGCTGTGGGAAGATGGGCGACAAACTGACATGCCAGGCCTGAAAGGTGCAGGGCCGGTAAACGCCGGAGACTTGTTGATATAGATGTCAAATTATGTTAACTACCGCCACAGGGACTAAAAATGCACAACAACCAGTCAAATTTGTCCTTCCCAGTGGCCATGATAATGAGCTCGCAGCCATTTCTAAAGCTAAATTACACAAATCAATATGGCTGTTAGCCAATTCATTGTTTAACCAATATACACACACTTGCTTATTGATCACAAACGATCACAGTGAATGTTTGGGCTAAATGAAATAGTCAATAATTATTCAATCTGCCTTCCACTGCAGCAAAGTCTGAGGAAAAAGAGTGAAGAGATCCAAAAATAAGAAAATATATAAATAAAAATGATCCTGTGATGAAAGGAGGCAGCAAGAGAGAGAGAGAGAGAGAGAGAGAGAGAAAATGAGTGGAGGAAAAAAAAGGGAGAAGGAGAGAGTGAGGGAGACCAAGAACGAATTTTAATTCTGGCACTTAGCCAGCGCCTCAGAGGAAACATTTTCTCCAGTTATGATGAGAAATAGCAAGAAGAGGGGAGGGGGGAGAGAAGGGAACAAAGGAGGGGCAGCGCAGGATGAGAGACGGGGGAGACAAAAAGAAAGACAGAGAGAGAGAGAGAGAGAGAGAGAGCAATGCACTTGCGTGAGTGAGAACGGTGGGAAGACAGAGATAACAGGGAAAGAGAGACAGAGAGTCAATCTAACCCCCTCCCTCTCAGCAGCCAGCCATTTTTAGAGATTTAAGAAGTGAAAGCTGAAAATGGTGTATAGCAGCAGGCAGTGTTTGACTCAAGAATCCAAACAGAAGGACGACAGCATTAAATCAACATCATTTCACTGTTCGTTCAATATTTAACACTTCACCCATGCTCCAACCAAACCACGTGGAAAAGGACGCCAAGGCTGCACGTGTATACGAGGGGCATCCAGAGGGCAAAGGTCAACTTCCTCCTTTTCAGAGACCATGGGAACCCTGTTTCCCCCTCTCGAAAATATAATTATCATCCTCAAGATGTGTGAATTTGCTTCCCTGCAGGCTTAATCCAGCTATGGCTTTGAGTCATTCAGTAAAGGCACCCCACCACAGCAAGGTAAACAGTAATTACCTCCTACCAGAACTGTTAGGACAGGGAACACAAACGCTCGGTCATCGTCGCAAGACAGCTTGTAACAATCAAACACATACACAGCACACAAGAGGTGACACTAAACAAATCCAGGGGAGACACTAGCACACAACAATGTCACTGAAACCACTTTGAATGGGCTCTAAACACCAGGACACAAACACACCAGCACATCGCGAGCAGTGTGACGTATCCCAGCCGAGGCCTACACACGGCCAAAAATCCACACACACACACACACACACACACACAAACGCTGCAGCCTTTACCGTAAAGATGCGTCGTCCCGTCCTGTCGAAAGTGACGCAGTACACGGACGACAGGTGTCCCAGGATCCTCTTGTGCATCTTCATGTGCTGGTACACGGCCGTGGGCACCAGCTGCCGGAGACGGTAGGAGCCGTTCAGTCGGCGGCCGAAGCTCGTCTCGACTGGACGGCAAGGAAAGACACGGTGAGGACATGGTGGTATGTGATGAAATCAGCAGCAAATTCATGAAAACACACTCGTTTCATGGAGGCTTTTAACGTGAAAATCAACCACAAATGTGTATAAAATAAACTGAAGGAAATCGATAACACTGCTGTCAAATGCGACTGGCACAGAAGACCTTGGCGAGCAGCGACAGTATAGTATGTAAGATCTGACTCATCCACTGAATATTAAAGGCACAAACAAAGAGTAAAAATGATCGAATGTCATTTTTTGTCCTGCAAAATTCACGTGTTTCTGTTACCAATATTAGGTGGGCTCCCATAGATGATAGGCGGCTCCGGTGGTCGCCCACAGTGTAGCGCAGCCAGCGCTGAGCCCTTCCACACAACATGCTTGCAACCTGGGGAGAACACAAAAGACATGTATAAAGACACACATTGTACAGCTTGTATTAGGACTCGTCCACACTGCGTGCCTTTAAATATCTGCATAAGCACATGAACAAATGTATTTCAATGAGGTCTGCGAACACACGCAGAATGACGTAATACAGTGGTTGCCTGAGTGAGTGTTTTTGCATAATGTGGACAAGGAAGTAGCTCATGTGCTTTACCATGTCCTGCTATATACTACATCCACTCACTCTTTGTGGTGCGGAGGAGATTCTGCCTGCCGGCCCCCAGCAGGCTGGTGAGTCCGGGCACGCTGGCGGGGACCTCCCTCTCCAGCAGCGGACAAACTCTGGAGCAGACCTGCAGCAGGTGGTCTGCACTGATGTGTCGGTATAGCTTCACCTGGACACACAAACACACACACACACACACTTAGCTCAGCATGTAGTCAGACTGGTAAAATGCCAGTCAGACAGGAGCAGGGTAGTAAAGCAAAAAGGCAAAATAAAAGAATTGTCTTCAAGTCACTTTGTTGGCAAACGTTGATGTGAAGACATCAAACTCGTACTCGTGCTGCATTTTTTGTTGCCCAGCCGGCAGTGACTCTGATGAAAGCGGCAAGAAGAAGAAAACCTCCGTGTTATGATTAACATCGTACCACATTATCACCCCAAAAACCGCCTAAAGACATTTTCAGTCCTACTCCATTTAAAAAAAAAAGAAATAATTAAGTATTGACAAGCAACTGTGGACTGCAGACCATTAAGATCTTTCTTTGGTTTGAGTCCATTTAGTTTCAAACTCTAAAATAAAATGATTTACAGCAGAATTAGGAGAGTCTTAACACAAGGTCACTACCCCACACAACTGTTGGTTTCCAGAGAATTTCAAAAATAAAAGGTGCTCTTTTAAAAGCGCTGTCAATAACTATTCCCCGGGGAGTTCAACTGAAATAAACAGAGCTAGTAAGGAAAAAAGAAATAAAACGCTAACCGTCTTTTTTACACAATGACATTTCACATATATGACGAGCACAAAATTAATTATTAAATATTGAGATCACAAAATAAAAAAAAAGTGAAATGGTATCCGCTACAAATCAAAGGCTGAAATGCAGTTCAGCTTTTTGTCTTTTAAATGGATTATGGATACAGTTCATCTGCAGTACAGTGACAGCAGAGGAGAAGGGGGGTGGGGGGGGTGTGGCATGCAACACAGGCTCAGACACTTTTATAAACACACTCCTGCACCGGCCTACCTCTGAACACACACACCACAGGACGAGACAGAAAACATGCAGCACTGTGTTCATCCCAGGATTATTTGAAATGTATTCATTTAAACCAGACATGCAGAAATCAGCTGATTTAAATGTCTGAACGAGGTCAAATAAGCCTGAAATTAAACAATGAAAGCAGTCACTTGCACACACACACACACACACACACACACACACACATATTCTCTGTCTCTGTGACACGCACACAATTAATGACCCCTTAATTGCTTTCACATCCTTGCTGGTTCAGAGACGTGATCAGTGTTTCTAAGCACACATCAGGGCGCAATCCGCTCTCAGGTACACACACAGAGCCACCGCGAACGAACACACACACGCATCAAATGAATGATATGCATTAACAATTTGCTCCATTTTACTTGCTCCTGTGGAGCAATGGATAACATGACCACAGTCACAACAGCACCACCAGAGCGCACGTGGCCCTACGCACAAGTTAACCTCAGTGCAATGATCACCTTCAATCCACTGCTCCAAAATCAATAAATATCACTTATTCAGGATATCATTCTCTTTCATATACAGTTCCAGTTAAAAGCAGCCATTGTTGAAGTCCAGCCATCGTTTAAGGTGAAAAAAACAAAAATCGCTAAATCGATTTAAATCTGATTTCAATGATAATAACCTGCTATTTTCATTCAAAAATACGGTCATTTCTTTCTGTATATCGTGTCCTTGATCAATTTTACATGCAAAAATTACAATAATTATAGATCTAATTAATCCGCCTTAATTAATTAACCGCAATTAATATGGATTATTATTACAATATCACTTGAAGTCAGCGGTGATTCCTCATTGTCGCCCAACCCCCTTTCTGTACCAGCCCAGACATCAACCAACACACAACGGCTGACAAACACGTCCACACCGAGGTCCCCTGCCTCTGAACACCCCGTTTTCCATTTGCTCTAATAATTAAAAAACCCTCCGCAGTGTTTTTTTCAATAGGGGAAATTATGCACAATGGACAGGAGGCAGGCTGAACGGCTGGGAATGGGAGGAGGAGGAGGAGGAGGAGGCACGGAGAGTCGAATGAGCCAAGCAGGAAGAGAGAGGGAGAGAGAAAACACACACAGGCAGGCGGAGAGACGCTGTCAATAATTTCTTAAACGTGTAGATTTGCATCCTGGTCAATCTACACCTCGTGCGATCTGGTCTCGGGGTCTGCATCTGTCTGTGTGTGCGCGCGTAAGTGAGGAGAATCAAAAAAAATATTAAATTAAAAAACGGATCAAAATGGCCACGTTTATTATTTGCATATTAATGTTAAAATAAAACTTGCAAAATAGCAAAAAAAAAAAAAAAAAAAAAAAAAAAAAGTGGGGATGCACTTCTTTGCAAAAGTGGCCGAGAAATAAACATGTGAGCGATGATGAATTCTCTCCACGCCCCCATGCGTAAACGGCGCGTTCGAGCGAGCCCCGTTTGTTTACATGACAATTAGCACGTCAATTAATAGCGCGATTATATTAAGATATGAGCTCCGTTACCTCGCATCTTCACTTCAACTCATCTGCCTCTTCTCTTCCGTCCGAGCTTGCGCCACAATCCCCCCCCAAAAAGCTGCTCTCCATCCAGAGCGGAGTCCACAGCGGCCCGGGCGGCAGCCTCCCCTCAGACGGGAGCCGTGTGACTCCAGCTTTACTGAATATACTGTTTATATTCCCCTCAAAATGTCCTGTTTTCTAACTCTTGCCCCCCTGTGTGTTTTCAACCCATGCACACGAAATGTGGCTCTTGCAGGACAAGAGCGCCTCCATCTCTCTCTGGCTTGTGGCGCAGGGAGTCCCTCCTCCGGATCCTGGCGCTCCTACACCACAACACTCATGACGTATCAGCATTTCACACACATTTTTCCAACAACTATTAAAACCTTTTGGACATGCATGGCACCCAACTCGCACACCACGGTGCACGGGACGCAGGGACCCGACCCCCCGGTGGCCCCGGACGGCCCCAACTCGCAGCCAGCTCGCCCTGCAAAGTCCTTTTCGCTTTTTTTCTTTGCCACCTGATTTAAAAATTGCGGGAAATTCAATTTTTATTTTGCTCTCTAAAAACTTTTTCCTCAGTTATAGAGCTCCCTTACCAAATTTTCGTACGTCCCGGGGTGTTCCTGCCCTGTCCAGTCCAGCCTTTTGGGTAGCAGCTGAGGTGGAAAAACAGTGTCGAGTGTGATCATCCAGTTCATAAACGTGTCGAGTGATGTTTTAAAACAGTAAACGACAAATCAGAGTAAAAGCAACATCACCAAGTACAGTGCAGAGAGAAGCATCTCTCTCGTATTGCTGACTGCTTACCTCCTTCTCCTCCACCTCCCTTATCAGGGTCTGAAAATAGGATAAAAATACAAAATTACACCCCATGACGATTTCGGACATATTATAAATTCTCCTAAAATGCAAAAACACCAACCTCGGCTGCTTTTTGACACGGTCCAGCTTCTAGAAATCGGGCTATTAGGAAGTACAGTTCTGGTATGGTTGGAGGGGGAGAAGAGGACGGGAGCTGCGTTAGAAGAGGGCACCGAGGAAATTGGGGGGATATTAAAACAACCATGACATATTTTCCGATCTCCTTTACTCACCAGAAGTCAACTGCGCGATGTGTGTACTGTCTGAAGCCATTTTGGTGTTGTTTGCCAGGGCAGCGCCAGAGCCTGTGTGGTGGGTCTAGGTGGCTGCCCTGTAGCTGTCACTGTTTATCCACCAGGAAGAGGCTGCCTCCATTCAGCTCAGCTCACACAAAGTTCCGGCTGCGTCGAGTATCCCTCCGCGAGGCGGCAATTAGTGCACGCGCCAAGGTTTACCCCGCGAAACATCGTCTTTTCGCTGTAAAGAAACAGCCTCCAAGATGTTCCCGGCCTCGCTGCTCCTCGGATTGAATTTCAGTGGTTTTCGTTCGCTTGAGGAAGCACGTTTGTTCCAATCCCCCTCCCCCTCAAAAGAAAAAGCGCAAGCCCTCTGCGGAAGAATACAAGTTGTGTGTTTCACGCACGCCACTGTAGAGGGGAGGTAGAAATGGCAGCCTGCTAAAAGGAGAGATGCATTGCTGCAGAAGGGCTGCTACTTTGTAGATAAATTACATTTATCACGTTTTAATTACCACAGGCTCGAATGTTTATAGCTGAAAGTTTATTGCGGATTAATGCAACGTCATTTCTTGGCCTATTTTTCTGTATTTGTAGCTGCGGGTGTAGAATATGGCTCCCGTGTTTGAGAGGGATTTACAGCCGATCTAACGTGTCAGCTAGTTTTTATGAAATAATACAGCTAGCCGTGTAAATTCTACGTGTTCTCGCCGGCCTCGCTAGTTATTGCTCTTTCGTTATTGTGTAACAAGATGTCTGGCTAACACACCCACTCTCTGGGAGCCGTTTGCTGGGGAAGTCGTCCATTTCTCTTCCAAATACTGCCAGGCAGTAAAATGGGGGAAGGGTTGGAGAAGAAGGGGAATGCAGCCTAATGAATGAAAGCTCGTGAGTTACACGAATTTAATGGCAACGAGACATTAATGCGAGATAGACCATCAAGGAAGGGGATCAAGGAAATACATGACAGCACACTTCCTCCATGGTTCACTAGAAAGAGGTGAAAAAAGGAACCAACACTGAGGTGTTATTTTCTGCTGTTAAATAAGTTGAAACTATTATTCATGTTCATATTTGATATGCTGAAGGAATAGATGTTTACAGCAGATGCCCCCCCCCCCCAAAAAAAACAAGATCCCACTCTGTAACTGACCTTACAGCTTCCTCTTTCTTCAATTTGAACTGAGACATCAAGGAAAGCATAAGTAGTTAATTACTACTAATTTTTCACACTACCACAGTCTCTATACATTCTCATGAAAATGACTGGAGTCCTCTTTTTTTAACTGCTAGACAAAACACCTAAGTGAGGCCAACACTGTGTTCAATCCACGGCCTAAAATTCAATATGAGATATTTACAGGCTGGCGAGGGACCAAAAAGTGTATTTCAAAAGCCACGGACAAAGTTTACCTTCACACATTTCCCTCCATGTTATTTCCTCTCACATCAGTATAAACCCTGCTTATTGTGTGTGTGCTTATATGGAGTCATCTAATTATTCCCAGCTTTTTAATCTTGTATATGATGCATGTTTTTTTTGTCCAAAAGCAGTTCTTCAAAAATCACACACACTGCTATAGAAACCACTCTCCTATTTATATAGCACATGTCTCACTTAAATCCCTGGCAGAGGCATCGGGGAACAGACGAGTTTGTGGTTTGGAAGATGACGATGATATAAAAACTTGAACAGATGACTGGCTAATTCGCAGCCTCTGTTGCTTCTTGAAAATGGGCTTTTTTGTTTGTTTTTTGATGAAGCTAAAAAAAAAAATATTAGTTGGCTTTAATGCTGCATTATTGTAGTTTTCCATGTAACATATTACCGTGCACGTTTCCCTGTGACATGCAGGCACACCTTACTGCTTCTGTGCTCTTAAATAGAATAACTGAACTCATTTTATTTGTAAGAGCTAGCAAGGTGTGAATCGCAACTGAAAAGATAATATCGACCTTGTTGCATATGCTGCATGTTATGTTTGAGCTGGTATTTGTTTTGTAGAGGGAACAGACAGTGTGGAGTCCACAAATTCTGCCCAAATCCTGTGTGTGAACAACACGTTCTTGTAATTTTTCTCATTGTATGCTTTGCTGAGCACTTATGGATTAACGTTGACAGAGTCGACCACAAATAAAACAGACATGGGACCAGATAGGCAGGAATTATACAGAGACTGTGAGCCTCCAGTGGCTACGCCACCGACTTTATTTATTCTCCACAAGACAGCTGTAGTCTTATTCTGCCCTTTCCACATTAACATATATAAGGTGACCTTCCATTGGCAGAGTTAGGTGTTGAATCTCCTTATATCACGTCAGCTGTGGATTTGGACAAGAGAGAATCGCCAGTAAAGTTGACTTACAAGCACTTTTACAGAATTCTCACCAAATCCAGGCCTTATTGTTACAAGACGATGCTTTCTTGATGGTAACTGTTTTTGCATGCTCGCCTCCTTCGCTGCAAGAGTGAAAGTTCAACCGCTGCATACCGACCGTGCAGGAGTACCACCTTAAAAATGGTCTCTTTAAGCACTAGACCATCCTGCAATATGTAACACGCACTCGACAGGCTGTATGACGTTGTGGCACAGAGTCAAGCTCGGTTTGAATCTTTTGGCCTTGTCAATCACCTTCATGCCACTTTTCATCCTGACCCCTGAAGTGCAGTTGTTATTGTGCTGGCTGACATGACCACAAGGAGGCAACCTCACTCTGTAGCACTTTTTGTGCAGGGGCCACACAGGAGTCAAAGGTTATGAATAATGCGGGGCATGTGGCATTGAGTTTTCTGTGGCATAAACAGAAATTTGCTGATTATTAGCGAATGGATGCAAAGGTCCTAGAAATTATTCAACAATTTCCTGCTATTATAACTATTATTCTGAAAGCAAGCATCCAGAACAGAACCTCACATTACTGCCTTATGTAATGTGATAATACACACGTAGGATAAGTTATAACTTATGTCACTGAGGTCTGCATGGCTGCACAGAGATTTCAATCACCAGTATTGTACCCGTGCAGCTTTACTCTGGATTCGGTGGTTTGGTGTATGGGTTAAAGGTCAGATCATCCTACTGGAGGACCCCCCACACACACACACACATCTTTTTTTAATATAACCAGCATGTTGTGCACATTCCTCCCGCTTTTACATTCTGTTAACTGAGGCATCATCGTTATTGTTGAGCATATTGGCTCCTGATAATACATTTTAAATTGGCCTCTTCAGTATCTGTGGTATTCAGACGCGTTCACTCCATACCTCCACGTTAGAAAAAAAAAGGTTAACTGGTCCACATCATTGGTCCGTGAGTGTGAATGACAGTTTGTCCCTCAATGACGAAATCGTATGGTTTCATCTGTCCCACCACTCTGGCAAATGCTGACCTTTCACTTCCTGACACAGCAGTTGTATTTAACACAGCCACGTGCCCCTGGCGACCTCATACGCGCACACACACACAAAGATACACAGTGCCGGCTTTGTGTTGGTTTAAAAAGTATCTCTAAGCATGAACCCGGTGAAAAGGAGCTCTCGAACACCAGCAGAGCATGCTGCATGCGTACGCGTCTCATAGAGCTTTGCACAGATTACCTGAGTTTTCCCAATGACAAAAACCAGCACAGGTGAAAGCATACAACTGCAGTATGCTCATAGCTGTAACAAAAAGATGGCCAACGCACAATATACGCAATTATGCACATAGTAGTTTTCTACAGCAATGAGAAGAGACACAGAAAAAAGGATCAACTCCCATGTGACATCAACTTTTTCTTTTATTTCAAAATATTCTCCCAACAGGATGAAACTCAAAGAAGCCCAGAGGGTCCAAAGCCAATAGAGCCGTCTAGAACAGAAGCACCACTCATTATTGCTATGTCACTCTGCTGCAGGACAAGGCGTTCGAGGAGGGGGGGGGGGGGAAAGAGGGGGGTGGGGTCGGGAGGGGGACAAAGTGAACAAAGTTAAACACAGAGACCCACAAACACATTCGCTCCAGCACACACATATACAAAAGGAGCTATGTGAAACACAGTGGTAGTGATTCTAAAAACTAAGATTTTTTTTTTTTTCTTTAAAAGCTGCAGATGTTCTCCAAGGTGACAACGAACCTGCTTTCTTGTAACTCTGCACCCAAACTGCTGACACACATCCACAAATCCTCACCTTACCATCAGGGGGTGAAAAGTCAGAATGCCAATAATAATGATCATCTTTTTGCAGAGACTACAAATACAGGCAGAGCTGGTTTGGAGATCATAACAGTCGTGTTTACGGGCCCCCTCAGGCAAGATGAAGAACATCTGCAGCTGTCTGATAAAAAACTCTTCATTCTGTCTTGCTGCTTCTGAGAGGCGTATAGTGACACAGAATGGAGGAGGGAGGAGAATCGAGCAAAAACATACTGGAGGTGGAGATGCTGAAAGGAGTGTGATGAGGATGGGGCTGCTGGTTGTCCGTCTCTACTATCACAAGTCTAAAAAAAATTCAGCATGGTACAAAAATTGTCAGTAAAAAAAGATGCTTCGCTGCCATGGAGTCAGAGGGGACGAGTTGGTGGACGCGCCCGTGTCTTTACGCCTTCTCTTCGGTTGCCTCCTCCGCTGCCTCAGTTACCTGCAGGGAGGATAGAGGGGAAAGATGTTACACAACGCAGGTGTCGCCCATCGGTAGACGCCGATGCGGACTGGAATCAACTGGCCTCAAACAGCAACCCGCAACGTTCGCTCCAATTCGTTCTGCAGTTATCTGGATCAGCCGTATCCAGGTGATAGATGAAGGCTGAGCTCCTTTACCAAAACATCAACGTGAGCTGTGGATGACCTGGATGAACGCGCCGCTCACTGGGTCTGTTCCAAGAAGCACATTTGCTAAGTTATGTGAAGAACTTTGTATTTGTCTATGGTCCTGATTTAAAGGAGTTTATGATTTTACTAACAATAATTTGGTAAACTTGCTTCTTGGTAGTAGAAAAATTCTACTTTAAAATTGAATATTTACAGAACAGCTGCCACGTTTTTCTACTTTGAAAAGATGGGGCTTGTTCCAAGAAGCAGGTTTAACGAGTTATTGGGATTACTTTGCTGAGAAAATCTCAAATCCCCTCAGATCTGGAACATGGACTGATGTCCAGTTTTGGTTTTACTTGCTGAGTTTTCAGGATTTCCAACTCTGAAGTTGACACAATGGAGATGGTAAAGAGGTAGCTCCAATGATAACTGGTCACAGCGAGACCTGTTGATAAAGCGGAACCTTGTTTCTGAAAAGAGATGCTGCTGTTGAGCTTTTCAAATGTCATTTTTGAATGCTGTGAGTAGCACAAACAAAATGTCACTCACCTCCATTGTACTGGGATGTCAGATGTGGACATCTTCAAACCTCCTTTTATTGTGATTCGATCATAACTCGAGATCTACAAAGCCGAGCATGAGTTTCGAGAGGTGAAATGTGACCACTCAGCACAATTTGATGATTTTTTTTCTTGTACTAAAATGCTCTGAAAAGCTGCTCACTGAAACCCATAACTCCTCTAGTATCTGCAGAAATCAACATGAGCTCAACAAGGGAATCTAATCTGAATGGCGTGATCACACTGGAGTGAACAGCTCCTGTCTATTTCCTCTGCTTGACAACTGGTGGAGCCGGCTGCCTGCGAACACAGTCAGCCAACCACGTTTCACATCACGCAGCAGCAAACCCTCCTGCTGGTGTGTAAAAAAGTTGTCCTTGGCCCACTTCGCTGCACACAGCGACAAAAATGCCAGACGTCTTCACTTCATCTCTCCTTTACTCTTTCTCTCTCTCTCTCTCTCTCAAACGCGCAACAGCACTCCAGAGCACTCTGGGTAAATGTTGGCTCAATTAACAAACAGCTTCTGTTCAAGCAATAAGTTAGTGTCCAAACACACACACTCAAAAGACGGATTAGAAACACTCATACCATACCCTTAACTCTGACTGTCTCACTCTGCCCTCTCACTGACATCAAGGAGGGAGCCGTGCTTCTGATGGAAGACACACTGACAGACGGACGAGACACGTAGATCTGTGTGTGTGTGTGTGTGTGTGTGTGTGTGTGTGTGTGTGTCAGCATGCATATGTGTGAGTGCGAAAGGATGTGTGAGAGTGATAGGAAGCAGTGTGATTATGGAGGAACATAGGTGTAGGATAAGTATGTTCATGTTTGTACACAAATGGACAAAATAAGGGAATAAAGATGGTTATTTTCTGGTCTGTCTCAGGCTGAATGCACACTTTCGTCTTTCAATTTCCCCCTCATACCTCATTGGTCTTGGTCTCTCCGTTCTGGGCGGGGCCGTCATCCTTCTTCCCCTTAGCGCCTCCTTTCTTTGCCTTCACCCCCTTATCGTCTACCACCTTCTGCACAGAAGAAATGAGGAGAACATACCGCTGCATAAAGATTATGTGATGGCACGTATTATTTCACGGAGCCGATCAGGTGAATCTGATTTTCAGCATGCACTGTTTTTCTTCTGCCTCCTTCTGCAAACAGTGTTTACCACATGGTTCTCATAATAGAAAGAGAAGGGAACCATGTTGATTTTGCTGCACATCATTCGCAGCTCCTCAAATTAATGAAAATAAATCAAATCAAATCAATATAAGTTGAAACTAGAGAATGGCTTTGCTGCAAATGACACTTAATAATATTTTACCAGTACTTTAATATTCAAAATACATATAAATAAATTGCTGGAGGGTGAAGTAATGAGGCCTGGATACTGTAGGTGTAGCTGCAAAGTAGCTGCAAAGTGTGTGTGTGTGTGTGTGTGTGTGTGTGGTGTTTTTCACATTCAGCGGCCTTGGTCATGCACATAAACTAGCCGTGAGGAGAAACTCACTGCCTCAGACTGTTGCAAATTTATGGGGATATAAATACATTATTGGAGCTGTAGTTTTGTGTGTGTGCATGTGTGTATGTTGATTACTCACATTGTGGGGACATAAATCTGTTGACACAGTGTGGGGACTTGCCCTCTTTATGGGGACAAAACACAAGTCCCCACAGAGTAAATCCTTATATTTTAAGTTTAGACTTGGGCTAAGGTTAGGTTTAGGTTAAGATTAGGGTTTAGAGTAAGGTTTAGGTAAGTAGTGGTTATGGTTATGATAAGTCTCCAGGAAATGAATGTAAGTCTATGTAATGTCCCCCCAAAGCGATGGAAACACACTGTATGTGTGTGTATGTACTTTACCTTGACGATGGCCTTCTTGGGCTTGACCTCAGGCTTGGGAGGAGCAGGCTTCTGCAAATCAGGCAGAAGTCGGTTAATTTTTTGGAGAAATATCAATTTATTTTAAGTTCTTCCTCCTCTCTACTCTTACAGAGCCATTTCTGGACTGCTTAAAATACTATGGTTTTAGCCACAAGAGCTGCTCAGAGTTACTTAAATTCATTACAACTCACACAGAGCACATGGAGGCTTGGTAAGGTCTGTGCTTGCTTCCACTGCAATAATAATCAAGTACTCGTGCTGTATTTCCTAAGCAATGGGATCTGACAATGTTCCTGTGCTAAGTAGTTCTAAATATCTGCCTCTTCTCAACATGAACAGACCTCAGACCACTGCACAATGACTAAATCAGATGGGAGTTAAAATTCTGGCCACTCAGTGTGAACAAGTTTGCTGCAGAGCTTTTCCAGGCTGATGAGTGTGGACCACATTACCCTGAAGCCACGAGCTAACCCTAACACCACTGCTGTGACAAAACGAAATCATGTGATTTCTCCTCACAATATCTCCATCTTGCTTTAGAAATCAAAGACACTCTGTGTGAGAGACGACAGATGAAGAGACATAAATTCTTTTTACACCAGGGGGTGGTGGGGCTTAACATTTGCAATTACACGCAGCAAATTAGCTGCATCGACACTAGACTTTGGAAAAGACTAACAAATAGTAGCATACAAAGAATATAGCAATGTTGTTTTACTGCTTAAAAAAGTCATATCTTATTAAGAGTTGAGTTGACCACTGAAGGCGTTCAAAGACAAGGAAATATCAACCAGGAAACATGCAAAAAAGTGCTGCTAACATGTTTATATGGTGCTTTTCCTGAAGTGTCATGTCAAAAGCTTTAAGGAGTAGTTCAAAATTAGGGGTAACGCATTTATTCTCTTTCTTCTTCTTCTTTAGCTTAGCATCAAAACTGGAAATGGGGAAACAGCCAGCACAGTGGCCTCCTGGAGTCTCCACAGGTCATAGCTAAGCTAACTGGCTGAGAGCTGATAGCATCATATCTAGCGTACAGACATAAGAGTGGAACTGATTGAAGTCTCAGCACGTAAGAGAAAAAGCATGTTTCCCAAAATATCAATCTATTTAAAGGAATCAGTCTGCTTTATGCTACTTCATTGCTATAGGTTGTGTCTTGTGTTGTTCTATCTGTATTGCGTTCTGAGTTTTGTGTTCTTAATGTATGTATTTACTGTTGAGTTTGTGTTTTGTACGGTCTCTCGTGTATGTGGTGCTGAGGCCCATCTAGCAGCAGGTATTGCAAATTAGCTTAGGCTTTGTGGTACTGTGGTGTGTGGCATCGGTCCATGCTACATACTTGTCCCCATACAAATAAGCATTAAATAAATACATGAATGCACATGCAAATGTACAAACACATGCAAAGACCCAATACAGATGGGTTCGATATGCAAAGACCAACACAGATAAAAACACATGGCCTGTATGGCAGAGCTGCATGATTACATTAAAATCAGAACCTAATGGTTTCACTCAAATCTAGGGACAATTTGAGCATTTTCAACACAAATGGAAAATTCTCCATTAATAGTTTTGGTTACTGTTAAGTATTTTTCAACTATAGTGGAGCATCTACTTCAGAAAAAATGCTTTAATGTCGCCAATACAAGACAATTTTCAACACTCATTTACTGTTGGGATATTAAAATGCAGTATGCACCCTTTTAATCATGCAGCCCTACACAGCAACACCTGTTGTAACAGACCAGACTAAGAGTGGACGAGGACAACAGAGAAAAGACATGCATGCCAAGCCAGACCTGATCCTCAGAGAGCACGTTTATGGAATTTGCAAATTGCCTTGATCAAATCCATAAACTGGGTGAGGACTTTGCTCTGAGCCTTGGTACTATGGCACTTACTATCCCATAAGACTGAAGTGGAGGGGGAAGGCAGGGGCGAGGAAGAAGAGGACAGTGACAGAGGTGAAGACAGGGAGGGTAGAACGACACTTACCGCTGACAGTCTCTCTGACCTTCTGGTGGGCTACCGGAGCAAGGGATGATCAATGAGAGAGAGAGAGACAGCGACAGAGAGAGAGAGAGAGAGAGAGACAGACAGATATCAGTTGTACCTTAGCGGGCTGATCTTGACCTGACCTGCTTGGTGACTGCTACAAGTGTCCCACTCGCTAACCTGTCATGTGTCTATTCTCTCACTCTCACACTCACACACACACACTCTCTCTCTCTCAGTACAAAAAAACACAGCACGCAAACACACGGCTGCACGCCCACGCACAGCACACAAACACACCCGAAACATTTACCTCTTGTTTTGTGACTTTGGAGGCCTCCTTGCCCTCAGGACCCTCTGGAGACTGTGGGGAACGCAAGAAGGAAGGGAGAGACTGTTAGCAAGTGTTCGCAGGTGCACACAAACAGAAGAATAGGAGCCCTCTCATCTTCAGACTTTTGTGATTCAGAATTTAGTTTTCTTGTTATGTTCATTGACCCTCATCAATAAATATGAATTCTTAAATTTTGAAAATCAGAGTCAGGTCATGAGCGATTTCTCTGTTCAGTTATGCAGCTTCTCCTTTCTGTTGGGTGATACAGGAAGCCAAGATGAGTAATAAAGATAAATAATGCAAATCAGTAAGCCATGGAGCTTTGGAAAAAAGGTTGATATCTTAGAAACTGATATAAAAGAAGTGCTGGAGGCAACCTTTTCAATAGAGACAGCTCTTAAATAGAAATCCCACTTACCAATAATAATGTAATAAATGTGTAACTAGAGCTGAGCTGAGTAGTCGATTAATCAGTTATCAACAGGAAATTAATCTGCACCTTTTGATAATCAACAGTGATTTTATTTACAAAAACGTCAAGAAAAATCACTGACTTCACTTTCTCTTTTATGGGCATTTGCCTGTTTTATGTCTTTTATCATCATAACTGAGAATCTTTGGCTTTCGGACTGTTGGTCGAGCCAAAAAAACTACTTTAAAACATCAGCTTGGGCTTTAGGAAACAGCGATGGGAATTTTCCTCTATTTTCTGACATTTTATCGCCGAAATAAGTAATACAGAAAATAATCCTAATTATCAAGAATCATCAGTTGCAGCCCTGTGTTTAATACTAATTTTAACTAACACCAAACTAAAAAAACAGCAGAACAATATCAAAGAACTTGAGCTCTTTCTTATGCTTCTGGTGTTTTCCACACTGATTTACTAATATAACAGATAGCCTATTAGAATATGTTATTCATTGAATTAAGATTTTAATTTAAAGGTCTTCAATTTCCTCATTTAAAGTTACATTTGTATTTTCCTCATTTAATATAGATACTTGCTGTAACAATAGAAACAATGTATAACTGTAATGTTTACATATTAAAATCTTAATTTGAAGTCTGACACGGCTTGGAGACACTCCCTGGTCACTGACATTTTAACGGAGGCGTCTTGTTGACATGCCCTTAACTGAGCCCTCCACAGAATAATGGAATATAAACAGAGGCTCATTTAGACGCGCGCGTAGCACACCGTGGGGCCCGTCACGTTACATTCAGATCATTTCATGAACATGGTATATTCAGGCTGCAGGTAGGTACGGACGGTGTGCAGGAGAGTCCGCCCCCACCGTGAAAAAAATGTTGGTTTAGCCTGCAGGTTGGCATTCGCATCATTTGCATGTGGGCGACCTCCGCCCCTAGAGGCCTCCCATTCTCTGTCCTCAAAGGCGAATCTGCGCAGACAATGGCAGTTTTTGGATGGTAGAAAAGCCCAATTCTATGTATGCACCGATACAATGCACTGATGCTCGTCGTGCATTGCTGTTTAGATAGTGTCACGGCCTCTTTTAACACAGCGGCAATTGTCTCTGATCCCCTCTTTCTTTATTCCTTTCTCTCCATCTGGATATGGGTTTGTTCAGTCGGCTTGGCGGCTACCATTCATCACCACTGGAGAGCCAAGAGGAGGCAAAGAGGTGCTGATGTGTTTTTCACGGTTAGATTCACATTATTCAGAATCGATAAGTCTTATACATGCGCGAAACGCGCCCCGAAGAATTATCATCACGCACGTCTCCTACGGGATTTACGCATCCATCCATCCGGCGGGTCCGTCTGACATTCACCCAGTGCGCACAGTGGACAGGGAAGTGGCATATAAAACGACCACAAGAACGGCCATTGAGATGAACACAGGGACAATTATGGTGTAAAGAGGAAAAAAATCTTATTGAAGAGACATCTCACAGGCACACAAAGACGCGTTAAATACACCTGGAAGGCTGCGGACGGGAAGACGCTTCTTCAAACTTTGGCATCACCTCACCTGCCTCGACGTCGCCACAGAAATCGCGCACCGCTATTTTCACATGCAAGAGCAGAAAAAACTACAGTGAAGTGAGCCTGATGGCACAAACGACACTCACCTTTCTCTTCGGCATTTTACGCGTGAATTATTCTCCACCAAGCACGGAAAAATTAAGGTCAAACCCGAAGGTCCAAGAGAGGCGAATTTGAACTACCTCGAAATACAGGATCAATATCTAAGCACCTTCGATAATATGTTGATTATATGCACTCCCCAAAACTCTATGCCTCCCACAGCCATTGGGTAGAAGGGTAAAAATCCTCTCCTGTGCTGACTCTCGATTGGTTCGCCCCGTCTCTATGTAAATACGAGGGTCGTGGACATTGGCCGAGATTTACCAGAGGGTGTCTGTGATTGGCTACGCGCTCTTTGTGCGCAGATCCCACCAGACGGCGATGGCTGAGAGGGAAAGTGGAGACAGGCCAATGAAAGCGGGGCCGACTCTCGGTGGATCTGGGTAATGTAGGATGAGACAGTGAGAGAGAATGTTGTAAATAAAACACAAAGGACCAGAAAAACGGGCACAATGGCACAATGTCGGCCATAGACGAGATCCAGAAAAGCTAATGCGCATTGTGTCTTGTAGGGTGTCCCCTGCTGTAAAGAGCTAGAGTAATCACACACCACACAGCCCATCACTGCAGAGGCACCGGCCCCTGTTGGAACATGATACTAGTAAAACAATACAACGAATAAGGTCATTATTACTCATAAATTAGGCCCGTGAGTGATTTACTTCATGATAAAGATTTTTTTTTCATTGGAGAGTAAAATATCTGACATACCTGTCAGACAGGTGCATGAATAGGCTAATTTGGGTTAATTTGATGTACAGCTGCCGTTCATTTGGGTTGGCCTGTCTAAGACTAGGATTATCCTACAAAATCACAATAAAATTAACAAAAAAAAGCAAGAAACAGCACCATAAAGGAGCCAGTGTATGCCATATTGTGTTAATATATATACAATGCATTTAGTACATATTATGATTGTCATTCACACTTTCAAATTTTTGACATGGAGCGTTCAGTGTATTAAAGCACATGCATTCATTGGGATTTTACAAATGTATGTTTTCAAAATAGAGGAATGTGAACTTTTGTGTGCAAATACTAGGATACTCTCTCGATACCCATTCAGGTAGCTCATCTCTGCACATCTGCTGATACAGGGTGACAAAGACAATGAAGCTGCTTTAAATTTGGATCAGTCACATCATGGCTATGACTCAATCCACCATAGAAGCATCTACAAGTTCATATTGGTGCCATCTGTGCATCAGTAGCAAATACCATAAACCACACACTGTCCTGCGTCAAGATGAAAACTTCATGGACGGCTGTGATAAGATGTAAACTGAGAAACCAAGTTTTCAACAGGCAACTCTGTGACACTGAGCCTCTGTGGCTACCAAGACTGCATACACAGAGATGTTCACACAATGTTTTGTCAGTGCGTACCAACTGTGTCGGTACACATCTTTGGGCCGCATGTAGACAGTCAGATGGGCTCTCATGGACGTGGGACAGACGATGAAATTAAATCTCAGGGATCCCCATGGTCATGTGGATGCCAAAGGTATAAACTGAACTTCAGTGTGTCCAAGTGGCCCTGTGTTCAGCCAAACTGGAATCAGGTCCTGATCTGGTAAGCCTAGTTGCCCCCTGTTTGGCCCAAAGTCATTTCAGCTTGGCCCCAGAGTCCCAAAAGCACCTCTCCTGGCAGCAAGTGACCTTCGCTACAAATAAAGTTCATCTGAAACATAATCTGACCCTGTATGGCACAAGTGGCTTTTTATTTTAGGCCTGAATTAACTTTGTACATGCTACTGTTCACATTTATTGCATTGGTCACGCCACATTACCTCTTTCACGGGATACAAAGTCTGTTAAAACAGACGGAGCCACAGACTACTTAATAGACTGAAGAGCCTGAGGAGTGCAATTGTGTTTTCAGGATGTCTTTTGCTGTGGTTTAAATCAGGATGAACAACCCTCATGAGGGTCATAGGATTGTTTAAAATTCCTCTTCAAAATGCTGCCGCTGGAAAACGTTCCCTCTCCATGCCTCACTTTGTGCCATAGCTCCACTTTGTCCACAGGGCTTAAATAGGGGGCTGCAACTAACAATTACTTTAATTATTCATTAATCTAGCAATGGTTTTTTAAATTAGGTTGTTCATGTGATGAAATGTTAAGAAATATTTGCATTTCCAACCAATGGTCCAAAACCCAAAGACCTCACTTTACTGTCTCATGTGACAAAGAAAGACAGCATTTAAGAAGCTGGAAGCAGAGAATGTTTGGCATGATTTTGCATGAAAAATACTGATTCAATCAAATGATCTAAATCGTTAATTTTCTCTCAATTGATTAATCAATTACTGAACTACTTGCTTCAGCTCTATTTTTACGCTTTAACAGGCCATTTTTGTCCATTTTGGAAAGCCGTTTTACTGTAAAATAAATCAGAATTTAGGGATACTTGTTGTTATATCATAGATAACTGAGGCCACACAATTTTGTTTTTTTCTTATTTAAAAGTTTAAAACACATGCTCAAACTTTGTTAATAACCAGAGCAACTTTGTGCTTTGCTATTCACGAGTCCTAATAATATGTATGTATGGAAATTCTCCTAACCTTGCAACAGTAATAATCTAGAACCTCCTCTATAAAACAATGACCTTCACCATATTCTACAATGTTTAAGTACACACCTCACAGCAAATCCCTTTTAAACATACAATACAATAAAGAAATCCACAAAAGCAACCTTGACATTCTTGTGTAACATCACAATAGACAGACAGAGAGCTACAAATCTCACAATAGGCCGAGCTTTCCTGCCCAAACAAACAAAAGCCTTCATGTCTACATGGCTGTGAATACACAACTGTTTCAGAAGTCAACCCAGAACACACAGGAGCAGGTATAGCTTGATGGATGCTCCACTGTTTCCACATAAATTCACACTGTCAGCTAAATGCAAGCGAAAACACAATGAGGAACATGCACAGCACATACACACATAAAGGAAAGACACAAAAGGAACACACACTAAAAAGAAATAAGGCCAAAAATGTTACATGTTTTATTCACACTGAAAACACTTTGATACAACTGACGGCAGGTCCAACTTTTTCACTTTACATCCTCTCTTGTTACACTTTAGTCACTTGTTATGGGCATCAGCTGTGGTGCCCAGTTTTGATTGACTTCACATGACACATAATACTTTCACTTAAAAAAAGAAAATATGCCACAGAGACAATGCCACATGCTGATATTTATCTGGTGTCATGTTTACCATGTCCAATATCACAGCTGAGCATGTAAGCATGATAGCATTTGCAAATTAGCACTGAGCTCAAAGTGCAGGTGAGGCTGATGGGAACGCCATTACGTCACAGGTGTTTGGTCAGAAATCAAAGTGCTGGACACATTAAATAGTGATGATGCTAGAGGAAAAGGGCAAGGGTCACCGGACTGATTACAACTCACCTTGAGAGGACCGTGACTGTCTACATTTTGTAACATTCCACCCAGACGTTTCACTCAAAACCCACAAATGTCAACCTGCTGTTGAAGGAAAAACTCTGAGGATCACCAAAGGCAGTAGGATTCATCCACAGGGGACCATGACTGTGCAAAATCTCACAGCAATCCATCAAATATTTGCTGTAGTATTTTAGTCTGGACCGAAATGGTGGACTGACCAACAGTTTTTTCTAAGATTGAAACCAAAAACATCTTTTTCATCATACATTATGTACAATAACGACACACATTTCACCTATAATTGGTCAAATGTGTTTACTTTAGATTATTGTCGGCTCAGTATTTTTTTGACCCAGGTCGATGCTCTGGGCTCTTAGGTGCCAGGTTTCATATAATAATAATGTTTTGTCAAACCTTATTTACACCCTTACAGCCAGTCAGTTACACTACTGCCATAACCTTTTGTTTGGCCATCTCAAAAGTGCTGTTAAGAGACTAAAATGAACACGGAATTTCCAGAAACAGTGTCCAAACTAGACAACATGATCCCAATCCTCCAGTCTGGAAGCGTCTCTAGAGGCTGCTTTTGAGGGTTGGAATAGATTATAAGATTGTTTTCATTGTGTTCAGGGCTCATAATAGCCTCGCTCTATTGTATCAGATATGCTTGGTATCTTTATTGCATCCTTCAGGGATTGCAGTGAGTAGTTTTCAGCATTCATGCTCTAACCTTGCCCTGAATTAAACTAAGTGCAAACCAGACCCCGAATCTGTATATTTAATCGTGTATTTTTTGTGTTGGTTTACGGTGCTCATGCATGTTTCTGTGCTCACTGACACTGACTGATCAAATGTCCCAGAGAGGGCCACCATGAGCCTCCACAACAGCTTCACTAACCCTTGACAAAGACCCTGTAAGTCTCTGAAAGTCTACCTGATTTATGGAACAATGTCATTCCAAAAGATATACATTATTTATTGCTTTTATGATGGCGGTGTAGAGTCTAACATAGTGCTCTGAAATCTCCCATAGGTGTTCAGCTGGGTTGATCTCTGGTGACTGTGAAAGCCACAGAACATAATTCACATCATGCTGATGCTCATCAGATGATCCCTGTGTGGACCCACCTGCATTTCTTATGTTTCATCACTCATTTATTCTCATTTCTTCTTTGATCGTTCACTCGTCTGCTTTAGAAATAAACATACACATAACTTCACAACAGACCCTGGCTCCTGTCAAAGTCTATTTCACACTTCAATATCTGAGTACACACACACGTATACTCACACAATTGCACTTAAAAGTTAATTGGTCACCTTGAAAACAACTACTGGCAAAACAACCCCATTTCAAGGTCCAATTATTAGCTGTTTCTGGAGCTTTTGATTATGTCACATGATCATCAGCTGATGGCCCAGTTGTCACAAGATGTTCCCATTTTTCTGGCCACTTTAACAATCTGCCTTTGCTTAACAATTGACTTGCAAGCTTCTTTCTTGACCTTGGGGACAGTTTCAAAACAATCTCACCTCAAGGTCCATTTATTAGCTGCTGTGGAGCTTCCAGTCATAAATCATAAAAATGGACTCTGCATTAATTGTAATTAACAGCAAATGACAACAGAATTACAAGCATTAGAGGGGTGAGCAGCAGCAAACTGACCTTTCTCTGCACAGAGGTGGAGACGCTTGTCAGTGGGTCAGAAAATAGTCCCCCTCTCACGATGCAGCGTCATTATTGAGATGCCATCTTTCTTTGTAACAGACTGAGAGGACAGACAGACTGCTGACTGCTGTTAGACAGGACTGGACTGACACCTTGTGGACAATGTTTGTCATGCTTGTTGCAGGGCGGCTATTACGCTGCACCCTCAGCATTATCATAATGTAAAAAAAATAAATTAATTAATTAAAAAAAGAGAAAGAATTGGATGAACAGTATCTTTGCCTGTCACTATTTTTAGTATTGGTATTATATTGGGTGCAGATTCCACCTTCATGTATTTGAACGTAACGTCCCTCACACTGATACACTTCACCAAGCTTTTTTATTTTTATTTTAAATTCTTCATCTTGAAGAATGATTGCAACCTTACTGACACCAAAACACCTATTTATAAAACTGGATCCCCCGTCCTCTCCCCCCTCCCACCTCCCACCCCCTTCCTCATCCCACATTACGTCATTGGGAGCTGTGCACGGAATCTGGGGGACGCAGCTCTCCACGAAGCGCAGCATGCACCTGCAGGAAACACCGGACAGCCTTTTTGTCTTCACGTGCCCTTGCTTGGTTTAACATCTGTTGATAAAAATCGACAGAAGGATTAAAAAGAGGCTGCAGGTTTATAGGCGGGACTTCCTTCGGGCATATAAGCGAGTCCGGCTGTTTATCTCGGTGTGCAGCGCAGGGCGAGCCGGCGTAGGATCAGATAACAAGGTAAGCTTGTTGACAGCAGTGTGTTGAGCTTTTTAAATGTGCATTTTCCTACCTTGATATCCCTTCAGCTTATGCACTCATGTGAACCGGACTTGGTGCTGTGTGCGCTGCTGCAGGCGAAGCTACGTGTTTTAACGTTAGCTGTTTGTTAGCTGTACGGCTAAAGCACGGAGCCCTCCTGTCCTCTGTAATGTGGCATTCATTAGTTTGTAGTTCAGTCGCTCTCACAGATGCATTGCAGTCAATTTCTCCTCAGTCTGCTGAATTTCCAGCGACATCAGTGCTCTCCTGACCCGTGGTGCGTTCACTGCTCATGTCCAGGGCAGCTCCTGTCCAGTACCATGTTATGTAGAGCCGGATCTGTCAGTACAATGTCAGTATCATGCACAAACTACACTGATCTTGTAGTGGATCTGAGACCGATTAATAATATAACCTCTAATCCATCAGAAGCTTAAGATGACATCTTTTAATGTGTAATTAATGTGTTATTTTATTCAACCAACAGTTCAAAACCCAAAGGAATTCACTTTACTGTGTAATGAAGAGCAGAAGATTGTTCCCTTTATAATATACACATTTTTTGCTCTTTATTTGCCTAATAAATGGGTGAAATTAGTAATTGCTCATCAATCAGTTGTCTACTAACTGTATGATCAACTAATTGATTATTTGCCTCAGTCATAATCACCATTAACGGCCATTCCTCGAACTCTTGTGTGTAATATGATAGGACAATAATTATCATATTGTGGGTTTGAAGGAATTGTCATTTTATCAGTTGTGTGTGTGTGTGTGTGTGTTGATGTGGACTCAAGTAGGTTGACCCCTGGATGTTATGCACATTTATTTTTGTTGAATGTCTGATTTCAAACTGTGGGCGTTAATATGGAGGTGAAACCGGCCCCTCCTGTTTGGAGGCCTGGCTGGCAGGACAGCTGGCTTCCCCAAGCTGTCACCACAAAGTTTGAAGTGGAGTGGAATAATGAGTCAATTAATCAATTAGTCGGCTGACCAAATATTAATCTGCAACCATTCTTATTATCAATGAATAACTCCAGTCAGTGTTACAACCAAAGGTCTGAAGATTTATTTATTTATTTTTTTTCCACACACATGGTAGTAAATGACTTTTTGGTTTTGGGTTGTCAATCAGATAAAACAAGATATTTCAAATATTTTCGGACATTTAATAGACAAAACATTTATAACAGAATCTGTGGATTCATTGATGATTAAAAGATGTCAGGTGCAGCTATAATCTAAAGTGCTGTTGTATGTAGCTTTATGATTTCCATTAACTGGAAGTAAGAGATGTAAACCAAACCACTAAAAGAGCCTCAAAACATAATTCCACAGAAGTATGTTCGCAGGGGTGTCCATGTTCCCAGGCAGTTTTTGTGTGTGTTTGCAGGTTGACTCGTCACACTCCACACCATGCTTGGCTGCCTGCTGCGAGGAGGCTGCGGTCCTCTGGTCTGCCTGTGGGCCCTGCTGCTTCCTCTGGTCTCCCTCCATCGCTTGAACCAACATGAGCTCAGGGGCCAAAGTGTGAGGGACCGGCCCAAGCTGCTGCTCGTGTCCTTCGATGGCTTCCGCTGGGATTACATCGACCGGGTCCCGACCCCTAATTTCAACATCCTCATGGATGAGGGGGTGATGGTGAAGCAGGTGGAGAGCGCTTACATCACCAAAACCTTGCCCAATCACTACAGCTTGGTGACGGGGCTGTACGCTGAGACGCACGGCATCGTGGCCAACGAGATGTACGATCCTGTTCTGAACCGGTCCTTCTCCATGGAGACAGACAGTATTTATGAGTCACGGTGGTGGGAGGAGGCGGTGCCTCTCTGGGTGACCATCCAGAAAGCTGGAGGGCGGAGCGGGGCAGCGATGTGGCCGGGGTCTGATGTGAAGATCCACGGCATGTTCCCAAATCAATACCTCATGTACAATGCCTCGGTCTCCTTTGAATCCAGAGTGGAACGGATTATTGAGTGGTTCTCTGCCCCCAAAGAAGAAGCAGTGGATTTTGGGGTTCTGTACTGGGAGGAGCCAGATGAGAGTGGGCACAACTTTGGACCACAGAGTCCCCTCATGGATGTAGTCATCGCTGGCATTGACGAGAAGCTCGGCTTCCTCATTAACGAGCTAAAGAAAGCGGGGCTGTATGAGACAGTGAACCTGATAGTGACCAGCGACCATGGGATGACACAGCTTTCTTCCGACAAAATCGTGGAATTGGATGAGTATGTGAGCAGAGACCTGTACACCTGGGTGGATAAGAGTCCGGTGGTGGGAATACTGCCCAAAGAAGGTAGCACTTTAAAACATGTGTCACATTCAATGCTGACTGAGCGACTGATTCTGACCGAGCGTTAGATGGCAAGATTGATAGCACTCTCGTGTCTGTATGGTAAATGTGAAGCTGCAGCTAGGAGACAGGGGGTTTTGTACTGGTCTGGATGGGTGTTATGACTGCGTAACTAGACTCAGTGAACAGGCTGCTGGCAGTAGTTTGATTTTTAGCGCACAGACGTGAGAGGTCAGCACAGCAAAAGTCTAAAATAAGCACCTTTTCTGTTTAAAAATGTCAAAGGTTCAACCAACTGTATGCACATTTTACAAGTGTTTTTTTAAAATATTTTCTTTAGTTATACAGAAATATTGGCAGGATTTAGAATTTTCTACTTTACCGTTTCGATCCATGGATATGTTCTACCGTTGCTTTATCATCTGTCTTGCAGGGAAGTTAGACGAGGTGTACAGTAAGCTGATGGATGCGAACCCCAACATGGTGGTGTACAAGAAGGAGGACATTCCCGAGCACTTCCATTACCAACACAATGTCAGGATCATGCCCATCCTCATCGAGGCCAAGGAGGGCTGGACCATCATGCAGAACAGGACCGGGCCCTTCCAGCGTACGTATTCCAACCTCGCAAAGCTGTGTCGAAACAATATTCAGATTTGTGGCTGCGCACATTAAACAGTCGTTTCAAACAGCAGCTTCCATCTGTGCTATTAATAACTTCACAGGAGATTTTTTTTCAGTCACTGAACTACAGCTCATGTTATATCGGCTGTAATTAACAAAGAAAGCCAGATTTGTTTTCCCTTAGAAACAGCAGAGTGTGTGTGTCTGTGCTGATTTGGGTTTGGAGGTTTGTCGTGCACTGCCTCCAAGTGCAGTTATTCTTCTTCATCCAGTTCAAGTCAAACAGGTTTTTCTTTTTTCAGACACTTCCTCTTCAGATTAGAGATCTCAATCTGTTTTCATCACCGTCGCAGACTACATCATGTGTTCTTGCTCCTTAATTCCTCATCTGTCGCTGAAGGCTTGTTCGTCAGTAGAATGACTCGGTGGAGTTTGCAGCGGGAAGGAAAACCTGCTCTCGCTGGTGTGAGATTGCTCAGCTGGATATGTGTAGTATGATGCGATCCTGCATATCAAAAGTTTGCTCTTACTGTCTGATTTATGGGCCTGGATGATAAAACGTGAGCTGTGACTGACTAGCAGTGGCTCCCTCTGCTTCTCAGTGCATCACTGAGATATAATGTCGACCCAGTGTGAATGAATCGCAGCAACACTCCCGTAGTAGTGACTATTATTGTAGTTCCTACTAGCTGTCCTGCGTTGTTTACACCAGTGTTTACTTGCCAGCAGTCTGCTTCTTTTCTACCTTTGTTGGTGCTTCTTTGCATTTTGTGTGAAGCCAGCAGCAGGACTGTGTATGGTATCACCCCCCATGCTTAAAGATGTTCATCCTCATCCATTTGTATATTATAAACAGAATGAAAAAATTGTGAAAATGTTCCAAAGTGTTACTGTTAAAAATAAAAAAACTACCCCAGGTACCCATAAGGCAGGAGATGTCTGAGATACTGTAGCAGATTGGATGGTAGTTAAACCCACAGATGCTGCCGTCACAGGCAGTACATTATCAACTCAGGATTTTACTCAGCACATTGAGCGAATCCTGTCAGTTCTGTAATATCAATGCTGTATTTTAGGAGCAGTGGTTAGCCAGTCTAAGCTTTCATCAAAGGTCTTTGGGCTTGTGCGTTTTGATGTAATTTTCAGTTTGCTTGTGCGTTGCAGTGATTGATTTAGCAGTAACCAGTCTGCTGGGGCAAGCAGTGACAGCAGTAAATCACCTGAGAGAGCAGCAGTGCCAGATTCCATAAATCTCTGAACAAAAAGTGCTGCCTGTGATTCATGGGATGTGGAAACTGCAGATGTGTGGATTAACAATGCAGGAATAATTAACATCAAAGCACTGCACCCCTTAATGCAAATGCATTTCTTGTCTTTTCTCTCCAGTGGGAAACCATGGCTATGACAACACCTTACCTAGCATGCAGCCTGTGTTCGTGGCTCGAGGTCCGGCCTTCCGCCAGCATCACGTCAAGAACTCCATGAGCTCCGTTGATCTTTACCCTCTCATGTGCCACATCCTGTCCATCCGTCCTCTTCCAAACAACGGCTCCCTCTTTAACGTTAAGGACCTGCTTGCCAAAGAGCCAACTCCATCCACGCCCAGCACCCCTCCCAGGGTCAACGAGTACTCCTACGTCCCCGTCATAGGTTCTTTCATCAGTGTGGTGATGGTGCTGGGCTTTCTGGTGGTCTACATCAGACAAGTGACGCTCAAACAGATTCCCTCACTAAAACACAGAAGCAGGGAGATGTCACAGCCCTTGCTGCAAGAGGACTTGCACCTGTAGCTGAAGCTACGGAAATGATGGCAGGCTTAAAAGAAGAGGAGGTACTGCTCCCCAAGGTAGTCCGCTCTGTCCAGAAGCATCCCCTAAACACCTCCTGACTAAATGCCATAGTGCTGCTCTTTTTATTAGTTGGAGATCAAGGGAACCTATTAATGTAGCCTCCTAATCATGTATAGAGGTATGCCTTGCTTGCTTAAGTGCAGGGGAAATGTCTAGGGTTTGCTTCTGAGTCAGGCTTAATCAAGATAATAAACCTTTACATGGGCTTTGTAGTGGCTTTGCTTTGATTGTGAATTTTACCTAATGCCATCTCATCGTTTTCATTGTCACTTTAATGAGTAAAAGTACAAAGCTAAGCGTGGAATTCTTTAACCTGTGATTCTGGCAAGTATGTAGCTTCGTTGGACAAAACTATGACTTGGATAACATTAAGGTGTCAGTATGCTTGAAACTGACTTGTTTGTCTGAAGGTAAAATGTTTATAGCTGAGTAGCCAAAGGTGAAGGTCGGGTCTAAAGCCGGCCATCACAGAGAGGGGCAACAAGCAGTGATTGTGGGGAGAACTGTGCACACTTTCAGACAATCTTTCCTTGGCGGCATTCATAGTGTTGCACTCCTTTGCACAGAGGAAAACAGAAGTAATAAGGTGTGAAGAATAATAAAAGTTAGCTTCAGGAAAAAGTTCACACCCTGCGTACTTTCCCTCCTCTACACGCCTGGCCAGTGGCTTCTTGAAGTGGACGCAAGTTACAAAATTTTCAGAAACAGCAGCCCCCACCCCCCCTATTCCCAACATTGGTAAGGTTGGAGGGAGGGGGTTTTAGATGCTGTTCAACAATCCGAAAAGCGCTTTGTTTGAAGCATACTGATGCCTTTACTCCTGACAGTAACAGTGGTGTTATTAGTAGGCCTTGTCAGGTTCTACTTGTGGTCTGAGCACAGAATTAGAAGTTACTCTGAGATTTGACTGCTGGCATTAATCAGAAAAGTATTCACTCAGCCCGTTTCAGGGGATTGGCTGGGGTCAATATTATTTCTGAATGTTACTTGGAAGCAGATGTTCCCCTGAACTCTCACTCAGCGTGCCAGGCTACCGCTCATATGTGTCGATCATTCCATGAGCCGATCACATCGCCACCTTGCTCTTTAGTAGTCAGTTACCATTTGCCTTTTAACTTAATGGAGAACATCTCTCTAAGGTGTGCAATCGTTTGTGTGTCAGTCTGTTTTTTTTTTGTAGAGTTTGTGTTTGGAGGGCATTTCTCTTGTATAGATGACAGTGTACTACTCTCCCGTTCATATGTTGACTGTCATAATCATGGCCATTTGTTGGTGAAATGTGACGTGCAATTGCTATTGGTCAGTATTTCGTCATAAAGGTTTGAAGGGTTTTGTTGTTGCTTGGCTGAGAAGACTATTTTGGCATGACTTGCAAGAACTGTTCCCCTGATTTGCACTACAGGATAGAAACCAAACCGAATGAAGGGGCAGTAGCTGGATGCTTTTTAGGTGAAGTATAATTTGCACTTCTTGGTCGTAGTTGTTACTTGAGATGATAAAACAAATCTTAGGGTGCCTCTTGCCAAAAAGCTTTTTAATTAGCATAATCATAGGAGGTCAAGTAGAATCCAAATCTGCAAATAAAGAATTGTAGTATTTTTTCACCATCATTTAAGAAAGAATTGGTTCAATTTTCTATTTGCTTTTACATGCACTGACTAATACCTGTGCCCAAAAAAACGACAGACATCACTGTGATATATACTTTTTACAAAATTGAAATTCATAAATTGAGAGCGTTTATACAGAAATTGTTAATTTTCTGAAAATTGTCTTATTTTGTGAAAAAGGAGTGTTGTCTGATAATTTTCCCCTGACTTGTTGACAGATAAGTGAAATCTATCCATAGTATATTTAAATGATTCATTTGGAATTGTTAGAGAATAAATAGATCAGGTTTATCTCAGATGATTATTAAGGTGGATTTGAAATATGGATATTTAATATGATTTACAAAATAATTATCTTTGCCATGTTGATGCAATTAGTCTTCTGAAATTAAAGGGACTTCTGTGAAACTGAGCAATGTTTAGTTTTTCTATTCTCTCTCTCTCTCTCTCTCGCTCTCTCTCTCTCTCTCTCTCTCTGTGTGTGTGTGTGTGTGTGTGTGTGTGTGTGTGTGTGTGTGTGTGTGTCCTTGCATGGATGCCTACAAGACAGCTGACAAAATGGAAGAAATAAAACAGACAGGAATAAAATAAATAAGAATTAAAGTCTTAGCGCTAAGCACACTGTATGGAAGTAACTGGGGTGGAGATGGGGGCTGAGTTTTATGTTTAAGTTTTGTTTTGTTTTGTTTTTTTAAAAGCAAGGCCCTCCAAAAATAATTTCTATGGACAATTTGATTGACTTAGGAAAAAAAAAAATGCAACCCTGCTCCCAAAACCTCCAGAAAATATACCTGAATTGGTACAATTAATTTCACTCTTAATAATAGAAAAAAAAAAAAAAAGCCAAGCAGAAAGATAAGGTATTATAAGAGGTGAGATAAGACTCCATTGATCCCACACTGGGGAAATTCAGTCGTTACAGCCAGCAAGTATTACAAAAAGCATTTAAAAAAGCATAAAAAAAGTGGCATAAAAAGGTCAAGATAAAAAAAGTGTACAGGATACAGAATAGAAAAACAACTATTTTTACACATATAAAAATACTAAATGCCATAAAAATCCTACCGCCATAGAACGTGATATTGCCAATATTCTAATGAGAAAACTACTAATGTCATATGTTATATTGCACTTGAGAAAATACAAGGTCTATACAGTTAATAAGATATTATACCCCCAGTTGATATATAGTTATACCCCAACTTTGATATAAAATGAGCGTGATAATGAGCACAGTGGAGGTGGAATCCTAAAAGGCCAAACGTTGAATAGAACTGACCTTTGATTGTTGAACAAACAGCTTCTAAATAAAGTTATTAATGTCACTGAATGAATAAATGTCGCGGATGCAGGTTTGCTCTAAAACCCTCCCTCATTTCTGACTTCGCTTTCTTCCCCTCTAATGACTTTCGAACACTCTCTTACAAATCTGAATTATCAGCATTTAAAATGTAAGTTGTGCCAACAAACCAATCTGTTTCAATAAAAGGCAACTGGTCCTGATAAATACATCACAAAGTAAGAAACGTCTGTTCAGCTGGAGTAAATCAACAAGTGAAAACTCAAAGTTGTAAAAATTATAAGTTACCCCAACGTGGACAAATTGGACCAACTCAAAGGCACAACTGAAGGAATTAAGTTCAATCGCTTAAGTATTCTCAACATTTTGACAGTGTGGCTGAAATTAAGAAATGTTCAAATACTAAATAATTAAAAACAGTAAAATCTTTTCACTGTGTGTCTGTTCGCTGCTGGTATTGCGCGTAAACTGACGCTCCCTCACTGCCAGTCCGCCCTTGAAGGCACAGGTCGCAGAATTTGCATAAATTACCTGTTAACTTGCAGGATCAAAGGTCTTTTATGAGTTATCGCTGGAATTTGCTCAGGCGCTCAGTCAGTCAGAGGCAGGCGGACTGTGTGCCACCGCTTTGACCCTTTTCAGCACTCCTCCACGGTCAACTCCATTTCTGCCAGAAAAACAAAACCAAACCCAGCAAACATGGACAACACCTCCGACACAGAGACACGTGTGCATGAAGAGCGCAGTGATGGAGCCGGGAGCCCTGACCCACAGCCCAAACATGAGGACTCAGGTGAGGCGAAGCAGCAGCTGCTCAGCGAGGTGCAGGAGGAAGAGCGCAGCTCGCCGGACTACATGGACACCAGAGACGGGGGCAAACAGAGCTCGTCCTCTGCATCCAGCGACAATGAAGAGGTGGCGGAGGCAAAAGCAGAGCCGGAGCCGGAGCCAGAGGTGGGGGAGATGGTGAAGGTGGAGGAGGTGAACGGCGAGGCGCACAGCGGATCCAGGCGCTCATCGGCCTCCTCTGCATCCTCCGCTTCCCCCGGAGACCCGTGCGACGACCCGCCGATCCAATCGAGGAGTCCGGATGAGGACAACGCCGACGACGGCATGCTGATGGCGTACAGCCACCGCGACACTGACACCAAGCCGGAGGAGCAGGTCGATTACAGCCTGAAAACTCTGGAGAATGTCACTCAGGATGAGAGCAGCGCTGCGCCGGCTGATCCCAGCCTGCCGACCATCTCTCTGTTCGTCAAGGTGAGAAATGCATAAGCCCCACAGGTGAGCAGAGGAGGCCCGGGTCGACCACCAGTTTGCTGGTGAGCATTAAAGTTCTCTCTTTAGAAATGAACTCAGCACTGTGTGTCCGAGTTGCCAGAAGGCTCCTTGAAGCCACGCTGTGTGTCCTTCAGTGCGCTGGGGACTTTCCTGTTTCTTTCTCCTGTTTATGTGATGTTTGGGTTGCTTGCTCATGATTGAAAAACAACTCCGTGGAGACTTCAGTTCCCCTTAAATAAGTAAGCTATCATCAAAGTGGCTTAGACTGCATTCTGGGGATAAAACATTGATTTCAGCTGTAGAACAACACTATTATATCTGGCATATGCTGCTTATTACTGCATATACCAAGTAACACCATCCAAAAGTGTAACATCAGTCTGTTTCTGTGGGTGTTGATGTCGGTGATTTGGCCATTTGTTGGCCTCCTCTGTGCTAAAAACGTGACTAATCACAACATTAGAGGTAATCATGAGGTAATAATCCTATAAAATAATCAGTAGCACTGTAGCGCCAGCACTGAATGATATGCTGGTGTGTTTCCCAGTCCAGACTCAGTGTGCTACAGATATTTACACTGTCAATTTTTTTTATTTTTTATTTTATTTTTTTACTTTGACTTAAAAGCTAAAACATAGATCAGACCTATAATGATGTATGAAAAAATAACATTATATACTGTGTGAAAAATTGAAAAGTCCCATCAACTTATTTATAGCAGAGTACACACTTGGTTAAGTTGGAAGTTTAAATAATTGTAAAGGTTATTTAGATTTCACTCTTTGAAGTCAGTGATTAGAGGTGAATGCACTAGTACAAAAGTTTAGTGTATTCAGATATATTGAGGGCAAAGCACTCATTCCAGTGAGAAAACATGACAGAGGCAGTGAGGTCTTTGTATCAGAAGCTTTGCTACTCAAATCCAGAGGCAGTCTGATGTAATGATTAACTTGTTTACTGTACCTCCATAGAAACCAGGGGTGAACTCCATGCTTGAGTAAATCCAATTGTGTGTTTTGCTGCATTTCTGATAGAGCTGGTCTGTGAGGTGTGCTATCAGTACATGCAGGGGTCACTTTGCTGATTGGGCAACAGATTGAGAATCAGTTGGCTGGGTTGAATGAGCTCTGTTTGAGCTCACCAACAGCCTCGTAACGAGGAATGACAGCAGTAGTTTGTGCTGAATCTTAAAATTGCCATGTCTTTGTATTATGTCAGCAGAGGCCATGGTCAGATAGGAACAGATGTATGCAATCAACACAGATGAGCTGTGAGCAAACAAAGTAATTGCTGCAGTTTGACCTGGATGACGGTTTCTTTAAAGGATCCAGACTTCCTCCTACAGTTGCGACAGGGACTAACTCTAGAAGGAGCATTCAGAGGAGCCTTTAGCTTTGCCAAATCCAACAATGAGTTGCTTGTGGGAGCATTCATGTCATGCATATACCATTATCATAAGAAGAACACATTCATTGTCCACTGTTATGACTTTCAGCAAGGGATATTTCTCTGCAGAAATAACCACTGGTGATCTTTTTTTTCATCAAATCACACAGCGAGATTACTCTTCTAGTTTAGGATGTATTTTTCCTTTCAGCTGAATTTTGAACATTCTCTTGATGTTTAGAAATAACACTGGAGGAATTTTAGATTTTTTGCCTCAGTCCACACGGGAGCACAGGAAACCTCAGCATATTAACACCTTTACAGTACAAAAGGATAAAAGCACATAATGTTATTATATCACAATTATGATAAACACGGACCATAGTTCACCATGGAGGTGATAACATACTTGGCCCCTTCTCTGCATACCGCTCCGCCCTCTACGCTCTCCAATCGTGGGTGGATTTAGCAACATTTTAATCTTCAACGACCGCCATAAACCGAATGGAGCTACGCTATAAAAGCAGGGAGGAGAGCAAGGACATAATCTGTCCATGCTGAAAACCTGCATGGCTCCTCCTCGGCTTTCTGTGATAAGGCAGACCATTGACTGTAGAAGGAGACTATCACTATCATTAAAAAGCAATTTCACAGGGAACAATCTTTAATTTGTATACTGTGTGGTTAAGATAACACTAACTGTACAAGATGCTTGAGAAGTCACTGTCCAGGCGGCCTTATAATCATGTTCAAAGGGTCACTGGTCACTGATGGTTCATCTCACAGCTCAGAATGAAGACAATGCTTATATTGATGAGACATTTCTACTGTCACGTTTGACAAGTGTGTGTCGACACAAATGCAGAGTTCAAACACTCCCCTCCACCTTTACTGCGAAAAGATAGAAGATGTCTGTTACTGTTTGATGTTTGGGTGAATGATTAGCTTAACAAGTCAGCGACTTGACCTTCCTTTTGTCTCAAGAGGACACCAAGGTCATGTCTTCTATAATGGTGTTATGATCATCAGGATGTAGAAATCCCTAAAGGTATAGGGTGACATTTTAGAAAATACACTTATTTTCTGTTTTGCCAGGAGTTAGGTGTGAAGATTAATACCACTGTCTTAGCTGTCTGGTGAATATACAGCAACTGCCAACAGCCAGTTAGCTTAGCATGAAGACAGGAAGTGGGGGAAACAGCTGTCACTGTCCTTTCATTATCATAAAATCAGCTAAATTAAAGTTGTCTAAGGTCTGTACCTGTAAACAGTGCTCAAAATAATGCATGGAAATGCAGTTGTTCCCATATGGAATGAGCTTTTCTAGTCATTGATGCCAGATTTGGTTGTTGAAAGAGCACAGACTGAGATGTAAATCTGAAAAGGCTTTCGGCTCATTATCATGTACAGTTTTCATCATGTGGGTTGGGTGAAGCCTTCTGAGATGGTAACTTTGGTGAAGGCTTATACAAATAAACCCACCAAAACCTAAAATAACACATTTAGAAATTACTCAACATTTTCCCCCATAAACACTGATAATGAAGTGCTTCCACAGTGGCCCTGTAATTGGTTTGTGCTGCATGTTGGTATGTCGGCCAGGAGAGGGGGCTGCTCTATAAATAGATGCTGTTTGAAAAAATAGCTGCAGCCACTTCATCTCTCTCTTTCATCTGATTTTCAAATGCACACATGATGATTTTATTCTTGGGTATATTTCTCAGAACTCTGTGTCCCTTCAATTTCCCTTTGTGTGTGCTGATAAAGATTTTCTATAGTCAGACCTGCTTTTATTTTGGTTGCCCTACATTTATCCTTTTTTTCCATCAATGAACGCCAATTCCTGCCTTTAAACCGAAGCCAAGCATGAATAATTCACAGAGGAGTCTCCTGCAGGCCTCTGGTGATCAAATATAACCTGCGAGTCAAACACGTGAATATACACTAAACACCAGTGCTGCTGCTCAGGCACTCAAAAACTGACAAAAAGGGACACAAATATCATCCCATTTTCTTTTGCACGTGGGATGATGGGAGGGTATTTTTGACAGCTTCAGCCTGACCTGACATCAAGAAGCAAAGAGGAGAATAAGAAAGTGATTGGACCAGTTTAGGAGACGTGAGACAGATAAGAGAGGAGGTGATGGTACTGGTGTGTGTGAGGGGAGTTTGGTTGCAGTGGTGGGAAGAAAGGGATGGGGCTCCACCCCCTGGTTTAGACTGACACCTGTTTCCCACTTTGTGTCAGTGAGAGCTGCCTCTGCTCTCCATCTGTGTCCAAATCAGAGCGCAGGGCTCTACCTGCCACCTGGACCGACTCTCAGCCTCACCTGCAGGACACAACCGAGAGAGACGACAGTCTTTAGACGACCAAAAGGTGGTGGAGGTCTTGAATCAGGGACCAGAAAGCAAGCAGCCTCTTAAGGTGACCCCTGTCAGCAGAGAGAGGATAATCTCAGAGAAGAGATTTTTTTTTTTCATCTTTTTCTTGAGGATGTAGACTTCCAAGTATAAACAAAGGACTGTAGTTTAAAAAACAGCGAAAGAATCAAGGTGACAGCCAGAAGCAGGCATCATGTCCGCTAACAGTCAAGACAGAGACCCTGATATCGAACTTTTTGTCAAGGTAAGAGAGGCGGAGCTGTGGTTACAGTACTTTCTCAAGTGAAGTTTTGATGGAAGATATAGATGCTATATGAGCAGGATTTTCAGTGGAGCACCGCTGTGTGCTGTGGAGAGCTCATGTAACTCAATAGTAGAGGTAGAGTTACAGTGGCAGTGGCACACTGTTCTCTATGTTGACCCGGGATTGTTGTGACAGCGATACTGAAGCTGCTTGTTGATGGTGGGAAGCTGCCGTGGTGCCATTCGTCCATCCAACACATTAAAAGCAGACTTTTCTTTATGTGATTCAACTAAGACGCCAATGTTTCTCCTCACTCACAGTCCATTAAATGAGCCACTCTGCTCTTTTGCATTCATCATGGCATTATTTATGGGCACTGATCAATAGATGCTCCAGATTATCACCTAAAATAGAACACAGATGATAAAGGGACCAGTCTGAAAGTGCCGCTTTCAGTCAGTACACCCGTGTTGTTTTGTTCTCCTCAGCTACACGCTCTTGAGGCCCTGTGGGAAATGTTAGAGGCAGATGAATCTACCTTAGGCAGGTGGGAAAGCTCATCTCTGCCTGGATGCACTGACCCAATTAGCCGGTGAGAAGGCTGCTATCAGCCAACCCACCTCCTAGGAAACCGGTCAGCTAGGTAACCGAAAGTTCACTGACACTCGGCTGGCTTGCGTCACCCCTTTAAGCCTGGTCCTTCACAGCCTTCCTCTGTTGATTCAGCACACGAGACTCTATTTCTAGAAACCAAAAATGCTGCAGCTACATCATTTGTGCGTTGTCATATATTTAGTGATTCCAAGCTTTCAGTCAATCAGTAAATGTTGTTCTTAATGAATCCAAACTCACTTTTGGCTCTATGTGAGGTGTGCAGAATGAACAAATAATGATGTGAGTGTGTGTGTGTGTGTATGGATGTGTTTGTATGTACAGTACTGTGCAAAAGTTTTAGGCGGGTATGAAAAAACGCTGTAAAGTAAGAATGCTTTCAAAAATGTAAGACTTAATAGTTTATTTTCATCAATTAACAAAATGCAGAGAATGAACAGAAGAGGAATCACCACCCTTTGCCCTCAAAACAGCGTCAGTTCTTCTACGTACACTTGCACACAGTTTTTGAAGGGACTCGGCTGGTAGGTTGTTCCAGTAGATGGTGTACTGGGTCCCACTGGTTTATGCCAGTTTTGAGCCGATGGCACTGCTGGACATCTTCTGATTTCGAAGGGAAATAAGCTTGATGTGTTTTTCATCTGCTGCACTAAGTTTCCTTGGCTGACCACTGCATCTACGATCCCCAACGTTGCCTGTTTCTTTGTGCTTCCTCAAAAGAGCTTGGACAGCACACCTTGAAACCCCAGTCTGCTTTGAAATCTTTGTCTGGGAGAGACCTCGCTGATGCAGTATGTTGCTGTGTGTCTTGCTGTGGTGTACGACCTGTGACATGAAACTGTCTGCCACAGCCTCACCTTGGTAGCAGAGTCTGGCTGCTCCTCACCCAGTTTTAAGCCTCCTACACAGCTGTTCCTGTTTCAGTTAATGACTGTGTTTCATTCGCACCTGTTTGGTATAATTGGTTGATCACACACCTATAACCCCACAAAATCCCTGATTTTGTGCAAATGTACCTATAAGAATTGATGCTGGCTTGAAGGCAAAAGTTAGTAACACCAACTATTGATTTGATTTAGATTTTTCTTTTGTTCGCTCACTTTGCATTTTGTAAATTGATCAAAATAAACAATTATTATTGATATTTTTGAAAGCATTCTCAGGTTACAGCATTTTTTCACACCTACCTGAAACCTTTGCACAGTATTGTATATGAATATTAATCTATGGCACTCTTTGAGGTAACAATAACACACTCAGTTTTTCATCTTTCTTTCTCTTTTTCTATTCGCTCTTCTCTGTGAGTATGTGTGTGTGTGCGTGCATGTGTGTGTACCCCTTTGACCTTGTTTAAAAGTACAGATCCAGTCTGATCCACAAACCTTGTAAATGGACTGGTTACCATAGCAGCTGCAGTCCTGATATTAGTTTTTCCCCCCATGCTGCCGCCTGAGATGTGACCTAGATGGACGAAGAACTGTCCTGCATGGCTGAACCTCCTTTAATGCCCTCAGTGCTGCACAGGATTTAATGAAGGAAAAGTGAATGAAATGAGAAAAATAATGTGATTGGTTCCATTATGGGAAACAGCATTTTTTCGGGGCTCACTGGGAACACATGAGTAAAAGTCAAGATATCTCTGCTGCAGCAGTTTTGACAATTCTGTAATCATTAGTTTGTACATCCTAACGCTGAAAAGTTCTGTCATGGCATGCTGTGATAAAACTAAGGTATCTGAAAATTGGATTTAAGTTAAATTTAAGTTCAGTTTAATGAAAAAAAGTTTAATTTGCTTTAGAAGAGAAAACTGGACACACACGTAGCCTGGACTGGAATAAAGTGCATTTCTTGGTCAAATGCAGCAGGATGAATTAATTACAGATAAACATGAGGGCTTGTATTGTTTGCACTGCCTTTGTAATAATATATTGTCATCATACATTGTCATGTATTCTCATTAAAATGTGTGGTAAGACAAACCAAGAATGCCAGAACGCTGTTAAACTGTAGCATACATGTTTTGTGTGTGCTGGTCCATATGAAGTAGCGTTGCCTCCAGTGGACTGGTCACTCAGCGGCTCCATGCACTCGCGTTCCTTGTGCCCACAGGCCCAGTTGTGTGTGACAGCTTTTGTCCTCCATGTTCTAGATGTTGATTGGCTATTATCAGCGGCTGTGTATTGTGTTACCGCCGTGTCGCTGAGCCTAGCCATAACAATGCACAAACAGAAGCATCACATGCACTCAGGCAGCATGACAGCACTGAGCATCAATGGCTGGCGTGCATACAGTTGGCTCAGCTACTTTTGGACTGACAGCTCTGTTTTCTGGGCTTTGCTGGGTGCAGCAGTGCACTGAATGGCAAAATGCTTTCCACTTCAGTGTAGTATCTTTTATTTTTGGAGCGGTTGGTGGTGCTGTAAATCAGTGGATGCTATTTATGACAGTAGCTATCTTGAGGATAGTAATTATTGAATTGCACATAATTAAATATGCTAATAATAATTTAAAGAATTTAATTTCCACATGTAATAAATGAAGGGAACTGTCCACTGTCAAATCTCTGCTCACACTGCTGACCTAGAGGTCACTGCACTTATGTTGCTGTGTGTTGTGGACCTCTCTGTGTCTGCAGGCCTGCAGCTCTAACCCTGCACTCTGTGCCCTGTTGGCCAGTGAACCAGGTGATCGAATCACTATGTATAATTCAGCTGGGCCAGTGGCTCAGGTGTCACTGCTGATGCTCAGCTGTGTATCCATACATGCCGACACACGATCTGACAGCATGCACACAAGTATACGAAGGGGAGGAAGTGATTATGTGAGCCACTGTAAGGAGAAAAACTTGCAAGCCCTGTTCATGTTTTATCTTTGTTAGACAAATTATGTGGTTGTGTGTAAGATTAACAGTTCTGCATCATTTGGATAAATGAAAAGTTGTAAGGCAAGAAACGATTAAATTTTCGTTTTTGGTGGTGGATAAAATGCTTTAAAGTGACAGCAGGACTATGCTGCTTTTGTTACATGTTCCCAAAGAGTGCTTTTGTTTGACTCTGTCTTTATCATAAATTTCTATCAGAGATTTAAGAATGACGTATTTATGTGGGTTTGCATAGTGTTTGCATTTATGACATTTCTCTGAACAATCTTATCAGTCAAATAAAAGTCAAAGATAACAGTCATCTAAATTTGATAAGTATTTATTTTTGGTAGCGAGGCTACCGGGTTCTCTGAGAGAGAACCTTGAGACCAATTTTCCTATCAGCAGAAAGCTGGCTTAGCAGGTAGGGGGAACGTCCCTCCTCATGAGACATTTGATCCCGTGTAGCTTCTGGGGTGCAGATCTGGATCACAGCCTGTGTTCTGACCTCTCTGTTGAGGATGGCAGACATCTAAGAGATTCAATCTACACAGTATTGCAAGATCAGAACACAAAAAGAAAAGCCTCAACATCAGCCAGCTCATTTACATGTGACTCCAGAGAAAACACAAGAGCAGCCCCACCAACAGATATTTGCGTAATCATAGACTCAGGATTTTTTTGAATGATGGAGAACGAGTAGATGTAATATGAAGGATTTTAACAGGATAATAGACTCTCTGCCCTCATTCCCATCGTCGTGTTTGTGTGCAGGCGGGAAACGATGGAGAAAGCATCGGCAACTGTCCCTTCTCTCAGCGTCTCTTCATGATCCTCTGGCTTAAAGGAGTCGTGTTCAACGTCACCACGGTCGACCTTAAAAGGTTAGGATACAGGAAGCGTCCAGCACAAAGACACACTCATGCACTTCTCTTGACATGCTGCTCTCTCCGTGTCCTCCGTAGGAAGCCAGCAGATCTGCACAACCTCGCTCCGGGGACTCACCCTCCCTTCCTGACCTTCAACGGAGAGGTCAAGACCGATATCAACAAGATCGAGGAGTTTCTGGAGGAAACGCTCTGTCCTCCAAAGTAATTCAACTGGAAGGTTTTACAACACTTAGTTTACAGTCAGATTATATCGCTGACTACACACACGTGTTCCTGGCTGGATTTATTTCACTTCAGCAACACTGCTGAAAGGGCAGGAAACATTTCAGTCCAATAAAAGTGAATATGTGCTGTTTGAAGGCTGATGTTAGCTGATATATTTGTTGTTTATGGCTGTTGTTAATCTTTAGTGAATGAGTATATATGTGTGTCGGCCACTTTTGCGCATATAGTGTGTGAAAACAAAAACCTTAGCTATATGTGCTTCATCGACCACTGCCACGGTGTAACTTAAGGAAAATCAAGACAGGTTTATTGTTTTTTGTATTGTTATTCCTCCCAAAAAATCAAAACTCAGAGCCGGTGTGTGAGCAGAGAAAAACGTCAGATTAAGTAAATCTTTCTTTTATTGCCTGCAAAGTTTTTTACATTGTAAATGGACCTTAGTGTGAGAGAGCTTAAGAGCTGGGCGGCCAACTCGGTGCGAGTGTGTAACATGTTTTCAGTCTGAGCTGAGCTCCAGTCCAGGTGTTAATGCTATCCAGATGGTTTGGTCTGACTGTGTCTCTAACTGCGTCTCCTACCTCTGTCCCCCCCGTCTGCTCAGGTATCCCAAACTGGCCGCCAAGCAGAGAGAGTCAAACACAGCTGGAAATGACATCTTTGCCAAGTTCTCAGCCTACATCAAGAACACCAAACCAGAGGCCAACGCCGGTGGGCTGCTCGTTTTGTGCCATTTACACTCACAGACGCACATATACTGCACACACAACAGAACAAAATGAAAAAAAGTTTATGACCGCCACTATTATTTTCCTCCACTAGGTCGTAGCAGAGTCCAGTACTTCAGGCCTGCTCTGGCTCACATGTTTTACTGTGCTGCCACCTAGTGAGGTTATCACTGCACAAGTTATGCCACTTTCACCTTTTAACAGTATTGCAGCCATACATATTTGTGTTTGCCCGTGTGTTTAGTTCTAGAGAAAGGTTTGACCAGGGCCCTGAAGAAGCTGGACGACTACCTGAACAGTCCCTTGCCAGATGAGATCGATGCAGACAGCATGGAGGAGGAGAAGGGCTCCAACCGATGCTTCCTGGATGGGAACGAGCTCACTCTTGCAGACTGCAACCTGCTGCCTAAACTGCATATAGTCAAGGTAAAGAGGGACTGGACCTGCAGGAAATATTAATGTTAATTGGTTCATTTGCAACCACTGAGATTTGTATTCTTGGACGTCAAGTATTTGTGGCTATTTTAGGGTAAATTCATTGTTTAAAAACCTATACATGGCATTCCTGCACTGAATAGTTACTCAGCTTTTAAAAAATAACATAAAAGTAATATGGTGTGTAGGATTTAGGGGGATCTATTGGCAGAAGTACAGTATAATATTCACAGTTATGTGAAAATCTGAAAATTATCTGAAAATAAGAGTAGTTGCATTTTATTACCTTAGAATGAGCCCTTTATATCTACAGAGGGAGTAGGCCCTCCTCCACCCTGTTGCACCACCATGTTTCAGGTTGGGTGAGGCACTGGGTGTTCAGTTGGATGCAATCTGCAAGCTCACCTCTACATGACACTAAATCCTACACACTGGTGCTATATTTCTATTATTTCCAAAATATAAGAATCAGAGTCAGCCAAATATGTGTGCACATACAGGGAATTTGACCCCGGTTTAAACATTGCACTCAATGCACTTACATAGGAAAAAAGGAGCTCAATGAGGACAATATAACCAATGAAAAAAAAGTTTTGGGCCAGTGAACTTAAGTGAATTTTCTTAAGCCGTACAGGAGAAAATCTAGAACTGAAATGCTCAGCTCACTTTCTTGAACTCATGCAGCATAGAAAACACCGAGGGGCTTGTTGAAAGTAATTTATTGTTACATTTATCACCTGAAAAGCCTGTTTATGAGGAAGGCTGAAGGAAAGGTACAAAGGGTACAACAGTGTCAATTGCAACAGCTCATCTCAAAACACCTCCTGGAATGTACAGAACGTGAACTGATGGCGCAGTTATGAGACTGCCCAAGGGTGGATTTTAAACGACGAGATAAATCAAGCCTGTCTTCAGTTCATGTTGAAGCCCCAGCTTTGCCTTCTCTCCTAGGTTGTCGCTAAGAAGTACCGCAACTACGACATCCCCTCAGACATGACGGGCGTGTGGAGGTACCTGAAGAACGCCTACACGCGCGATGAATTCACCAACACCTGCGCTGCTGACTCTGAGATCGAGACCGCCTACAAAGACGTGGCGAGGAGACTGGCCAAGTAACTCTCCAGCTGACCCGAGCTCAAGCAAAATAAAGCAGAAACACAACACAAAAAAGATTCCTTTTAAACATACATGTGGCTGTCCTCTCGAGTCTTCTTCGGTGGCATTTTCAGGAACACTTTTGTCTGTCGTAATAAACAGGTCAGTTGTTGCAGATGTGTGGCAGGATGGCAAAGCCTGCTGCTTTCCAGCACGAGACGTGATGGAGTTCAGAGCTTTAGTACATATATGGTGTAGCAATTAGAGAAACAGACGTGAAGCTGTCAATAAATCAAGCACATTTAACTTCATTCACAGGTTTCCAACGAGATTCAAATTTTTCTGCCGTGAAACTTCTGACATAACTTTGACTCGAACATGATTGTGTCTGTATTTATTTCTCACAACACAAAGCTCTCTTTCATACATACTCCAGCAGAGCACACGGCCAAACATTTTACTAGCTGCTGATGTCAGGGTCGTTCACTTTATTTATTCCTAAGCCCACAGAAGTCTGGTCTGACTCCAGTGTTTATTATCAAGCTTTGGCTCCTGGGGAGAAACCTTAATTCATCTGTGATTGATGATTGACGCTAATTGTTAGCTGAATATGACTGTTTCGATGTGCAGGTTCTTTTTGATTGTCGCTCATTACTGTAGGTATTGCTGTAGTTGTTCTGTTTCCTTGAGCTCATGCACATCTTGAAAATCACTCCTGCTTCGCAAAGATTGATTTTAAGAAAGACTGATTGAAAAAATGAAGCTCCGTATGCTCGATGACGTTAGTTTGAAAGAACAAAAGTTAGCTGACAAGGGCATTGATAGCGAAGATCAAAGTTTGTTTCTGAATTGTTTGCATGCATGAATCTGATTTAAATTGTAACATTTAAAGCTAATGTAGAGCTGCTTTTTAAGATATGAAAAATCCTCATGTGCCTTTATTTGGAAGTATCAAAAAATCCATGCCAATGTCACTGATGGATGAAAAATGCATTGTAGCCATAGCCTGAGACATTTGTTCTGCCTCTAGTCATTAGCGTTCAGTCTAGGTATTGATTCCGTCTTAAGTTACACATGATATTATGAATGGAGAGAGTATTTATTTAGCAGCCCCAATCAGGCCTGATTAGGTAGAGCCATTAGTGCTGCGATGAAAAGCATCTTCCAGGCCAGGTCCACAATGGTCAGGAGCCCTGCCCTCCAGCCCCTCATCAAAGAGACATTTCCTCTGCTCTGAGGAGTCTATCAACATCCGCAGCCTAAAGTTCAAGTTCAAAAGTTTCATTGTCCACACAGAGGAGGATGGAAATTTGTCTTGGGGCTTATCGTCTTTGGCTTGGTATCAGGCTGCAACTATAGCGAGACTTCCTTGAAGAACCATAAGGCTCTTGTGTGGTTTGGACAAACATATGATATGAAACTGGAGCATGATGACTGAGAGCCACGCTCATTGCGAAGCTCTACAAATAAAATAATATTTTCACAGATCTGCTTCTGCCTTTTCTTTTCTTTTTCAGCGAGGTGATCAATCAATGTGAAGGGGAGGGTTGAGCCATGTATCGGTGATAGCAAAAGGTGCTGGAGGAGCATGGATCCTGGTCCCGAAAAGGGTTAAGTGTGCCTGACTGAGTTGATCAAATCCAGTGGTGCAGGTCTGTTTCTCCATCTATAACAGAGAAAGAAAGAACGAAGGAGAGAGAGAGAGAGAGAGAGAGAGAGAGAGAGAGTGATGACCGTTGACAGGCTTAAATAGAGGCTTCCATGCCAGGGATCAAACGCCATCCCTCTTCTCCACTCTCTCATTAAGACGGAAAACCCGAGCGCCGCCATCCGATCTGTCTCCATTTTTCCTCAAAGGAGTCTAACTTGAAAGATCTGCGCCTGTCGGATTTACAATGGTGGGCGAGTGGTGTTTACTGAGACGCGGCCTTGCCAGAAACAACAGTCAAAGAAAATAAATGGAGCCTGCCTAGTGTTTCCACAGGAGTAAGGAAATATGGAGCGAGACTTGTGCCTTGCTGTTTGGTAATTAGTACCTAAACATCCCTGTCCTTGGATCCCATCGCTCACATCCAACATTTCTGCAAGCTGGATAATATACAGTGGAGCATTAACGTCAAACACGTCTGGTCATGGGGCCTGGCACGCCACATTAATCTGTTATTACACTCCCAGTGGATCTACCAGTCGCTGGCCTTGGCTTGGCCACCATAGAACAGGGAGTCCATATAGGCTGACAGGGACTCACACACAGCGCACTTTTATAGCCAGGGTTAGTAAACCTTTTCAGCTCAGGCATAAATTGTCTAAATTGAGTCTTGCTTTGAGACCTGAGCTGATTAAAACAAACTGGCGCTTTTGACGTGTGAGGACCCACCAGAAACAGACCTGTGATCCAATTAAGGGCCAGACCCATAGTTTAAGAAATACTGCCATATAGACCTCAGTGCTCCTTTAGCTTTTGCTTACCGTAGATATTGTACCCGGGAGACGCACACATGTTTCAGCCTGAGGTGAAGTTTGCTTTTACCTCATGCTGTCCCGCTTTTTGAGTAGAAACCCTCTATTATCCGTGTGCTTTAAGTGCAATAGCAGCAGAAAAGGGCTTCATTCGCTGTCTAATCTCATATGTTAGTCTCATATGCTGTTTTTCCAAGTCCAAACAAAGACGGTAGCCCAAACCGACATGTGTCCTTGCTCAATTTGCGAATGATGTGAACCAAAATTAAAAGGCTTTTGGAGGATTCTGGAAATACCTTCAGAACAGCTCAAAGTTTTGTTAAATAACCTTCAGGATGCATTAGCTTTGTGACAAATACTTTGAGCAGAGGTTCAGCTCTCTCTTTTGCCACTGAAATACTTCCAATCACTAACCGCTGTTACTCCTGATGTTTGCGTAGTGACTGACACGTGACGTGAACCTATTGAGAGGGTGACAGCTGAGGTCCTGCAGGCCTGAGGAGGAAGTGTCTAATCAGAGCACGGCCGCCATCGACAGGAACCATCTCATACCAGGAGATCATGTTTAAAAGAGGAGACAGAACCGCGGAAGACGAGTCCTCATCTCTTCCACTCGGAGACAGAGAGTGTCTGAGAGAGTATCGAATTCTCAGCAGGTCCCCCAGCCCTCCTCCGCTGGCCTTCCCTTGGAGGTTTGAGTGACTTGTGGTGAAGCTTGATGGGGATTATTGATCTGCCTGGCGCGCGCCTGCGGTTTCGGCGTAAGACTGACGACCTCACCAGAGAGAGTTCTTGGCACACCCTGCCTTAGATCAGCGGTAGAGCCGTGTGGAGGCTGGGACATGCCTGTCCTGGCCTGAAGTGTGGACTGAGCTTGGAGCCAGGTGATCAAGACATTTTTCTGTGTATTTAAATAATCAGACCCAAATTTAGGCAGAAGATAACAATAAACATATCTGATTGGCTCTTTGGAGAGGAGTAGTTGAAATGAGTAACCATGTCTGCAGACAGCAGAGCCCAGAGGTATTTATGCTCTTGGTTAGATTTACTGGTTAGGGTTTCTGTTCCAGTTGTGGACCACATGAAATAATCCACGGTCACTGGAGAAGGATGTGGACACTGTGCTAATTATGTGAGATGATGATGTCAGGTATTGATACCTACTAGTGAGCCAGAACTTTTCCCTCTCTGCTGTGTTCCAATGTATATAACCACGCTGTGGTGACCGCACTCGCTATACCACCACACTCCACATCCACATGTCGGACATGTCTGGATCCTCAGCAGCCCTCACACATCCGCACTGTCAGCCGGGCGCTCACTTTATCATTCATAGTTGTAAATCATCGCTTCGCCTGCAGGAAACACGCAGCATTTTATTTTCCAGTCATAAACCATAAAACCTGCCTCTAACACGAGTTATGATCCTTGGAGACTGAGAGGATGAATGTCTAAAGCAGAACCAGACACGATGGCGGGCATCCTTCATCCCCCTTTTCGCCTGGCATCCCCATATGGCTACGATGGTGTGGTGGATTTTCCAAAAAGCCCAAACATGATCCAAATGTCACCAGGGTTGTATGTCATTCAGCAGTGAACTGGATCTCTGTGACTGCTCTGAATTACCAGTCCATTAGTTCTCAATTAGCACTCGCCTGATAAAGTTTTAACAGCCCTTCATCTGACAGGAAGAACACATAGCGCTCCTTCATGCTTGGGTTCAGGCAAAGATGGGGCCCCTGCCCAAATTTTTGAAATTTTATTGCCTGGCTGAAACCTATGGAAAAAGGCCTGTTTTGCATGAATATTTGGCACCGAGAGGAGGTTTATCCTGTCTTATGTTCTGTACACTCAGTCGTGCTGCAACAGTTTGCCATTTTTTGACAGTTGAGATGGTGTATAATTTGAAACACTGACATAAAGCGGAGGCCTTGGACAAAGAGGCCTTTTGTTTGCGTGTTTGGTCGCTGTCCATGGTCCTGACACTCGCATTTTCACAGTAATTCCTTTTTTTTTTTTTCAAGCGGTGTGGCCAGCATCAGATTGCATAATCTGAACTGGCAGAACTCATTAAATGTAGGCATTTTATGTTTCATAAGTGCACTTTTCTCTGAGCTGCGTTTCACTTTGCAGCAAATGGTTTCATGGAATCAAATGTTTCCAAAGCAGGCTAAAGACACAGGCATGCTTTAATCTAGTGATGAATGGATTCTGGTGCTGGATGTCAGGCCGCCTTACAACCTACCATGTCTGTGAGGTTCTGGGCTGCTGCCTGGATGCAGCTCGCCTGCCAATTGATCATTTCTTTTATTACAGGTCAAAAGACAAGTCGCCGTTTACAGCCCCCCTCCCTGCGAGGGTGAAGAACTTTTCATATCTGACTTTCATTTATGGAGCAAAGGCTCTTGTACAGGCTGAGGTCCACAGAGACAAAATGTGGGGTGTTGGAACTTTAGAAGGAGTGCCACTAACATAATAAGTGCTAGTTTGGCCACATCCAGCCTGCCTTTGGCTGTATGGAACACCATTTGGGTGGGCCCCTCACCCCAGTCCCAACGGTTAAATAAAAAGCCACTAGAGTGCGCCAAAGTACACAGTTATTGTTGACTCAGTTTGAAATTCTCCTGGCCTGAGAGGGGTGGTGGGGGGGGTTGCTCAATTACAATCAGATCAAATTAAGATCAATCTTGTGTGATTTACGGTGGGCATGGGCTGGGCTCAAAGATGGTCTTCCTCTGAGATATTAAGGTGGACCATCGCCATTTCTTAAACTCAGATGACATCAGATTAGAATGGTTCAGGGAGGTCAGCGCTTCATGCTGATTCGACAGTCAAGGCCCACATCAGAGAGTCCCCTGCCTGGAGTTTATCTCTAGACTAAATGGGAAATCAAGATGCATGGGCTCCTGTTTGAAGGCAGGAACGGTACACACACACACACACACACACAGACACACACAGAGACACACAGAGACACACAGCGCTCATCCCTGTAAGTGGAGATGGAAACATAGGCTGAGATATACTGTGAGTGGTATGGGGCCCTTGAGGATCACTTCCCGCCTGAGATGCTCCTCTGAAACGTTTGTAGAGGTCAAGTAAACAATTGTTTTGGGCTGTCAGCTGTGTGTTTGTGTGTATTTGTGTGAGTGTGTGTGCGTGTGCGCACAGTCATCTAAATGGAGTCTTTTTTTTTTCTCCTCATAAACTCCTGTTTGTATTCCTCTCTGTTGATTGCATAACATAAGGAAGAGAGTGCAGTCTCCTTTGTGCTGCTGCAAGACTACTTACAGCCTGGTATAAAAATCAAACGTACATCATCGCTGGCATCATGTTCAACCACCAAATTTAACAGGGACGAATACTCCATGCCAAGCCCTCGTGAGTCTGCCTGGGTGCTGCTGTCTCTCCCGTGCATGGAGGACATTATGTTAATTTCTCTGGGTGTCTGGGTCCCGTTGCTCCTCCGGAGTTCATTATTATAATTGCTAGACATGGCTGAGAATGCTGCGAATGTGAACCTGAAACCAGCGGGAGCTTTTTCCATGCAATCTATATTCAGGGAAATCCCGAGAATGTTCCCAATCTGAACCTTAAAAAAACACATGGGATGGTGCAGCTCGCCCTCTCTTCTCTCTCTCTATTTCAGCATGTGTATGTGTGTGTGCGCACACTTAGATTGGCTCTATTATGTCTTGGAATAATGTAAAACAGCTTCCCTGGTTCTCCCTGTCTCTGTTCCTGTCTCCATCTCTCTGGTTTCCCAGTGTACCTTTGAAATGAAGCCATGGCAGTGGCAGTGGCAGTAGTAGTCTGGCTGAGCGTGCCGGGGCCCCAGCCTGCCTTAGTCCCCGTCCAAAGACAATGTTGGTGCAGACAGAGCGGCAGACCAGAGATGACACCGCTAAATGTGCTTCCTACGCGCAATGAGCTCGGAGCTCTGCTTGTTAACTGTTTCAGAAAATATTATACAAGTGATGACACTGCTAAATGTTCTGGGTGAATTAAGAGTATACGCAGTGGACCGTTTCCAAACAAGTTCAATTACCTCATTAAAAGTCTTAAAAGCACTCAAAGTCAGAATCTCTGAAGATGTAAATATTGGTCATGTGTTTGTGCACTGGAGGCTTCAGGTTTATTCATTGCACTTGTGTAATTTGCATCCTGAACCATTATTGGCTTCCAAGCTAGTTGTGACGTCACAAAGTCATGCTTGTAAACTGTTTGAAAGTAAGCAAAGAAACAAAGAAACTTTCCCCCTTCAAGCGGACGGACATGAAAACAACCCTCTCGTGTCAACCTCTGCACATACATCATTCATTAAGCTGCACACAAACATATTTTTGAGTGCAGGGAGACTTCAAATGGCAGGGCAATCTAAACACTCAGAAAATGTGGTGGATAATCACATGCATACTGCCTTTTTATATTAAACAAAATTCAATTTCAGTGGACAGAGGAGATTAAGAGGGAAAATTAAGTTACAAAATTCCTATTTTATTCTTAAAATAAACAAAATGTACAATCACAATGCCAATTTCACTCACTGTTGTCAGGTCTGTTTGTCCCTTTAAAAAAAAAAAAAAAAAAAAGATGATGATCTTTATGAAACGTACCAGCAAAACCTAATGGAGCCTCCATTAGTTTCAATTTCCTGACAAGTGTTCATGAGAGAAGAAGCATAACAATAGACATAACAAGTGAAGTTTACATAAGAGCAGGGTAAGGTACGGTTCCTGGATATCATACATGTTGGTCATTAAATAATACAAGGTCTGTGAAGACAGACTGTACGCAACATTTAACCAAAGCAAAGAAAAGGGATGAACGTCTTGCTTTCAGGAAAGAAGGAAAAAAAAAAAAAAAACACAACACAAACAAAACAAGATGAGGACAAAATGGGATGTCAGTGCTGCATTGATGTGTAAACAGTTTTTAAAAGACCATTTCCTGTTCGAAGTTTGGAAAGAAAGACGCAGATGAAATAAATCCCAACAGATGTGTATAGTTACTATGGAGACACTGAATAAATCTGTAATTGGAAAAAAGCTATAAAATCACAATAATCTCAAAGGTTTTTATTTGCTTTCTTATGTTACACTGTAACAGCAAAAAGACTTCTCGTTTGGGCTGGAGCAGTTGGGGAAATGTAGTGTGACATGTTCAATTTCATTAACTGAGTTCAGAACATCCTCTGCAGACACTGGAATAGAGGCACTGCGTGCAAACCTTCAATGAAAGGCTTGAAGTCTGATCCTTGGACAGGGCCATGTTTTTCTCAGCTTTTTCAAATTGGCTTATTATATTACCTACATGCACTGAATATCATATTGTATGAAAGAAAAAAAAAAAAGGCCCTTTTCAAACAAATACCAACTGCCTTGTGAGATCAGATTCGACTCCAATGTAAATGGCTTGTTTGGCCAAGTGTTATCCATTCTGTGTGTGTATACGTGTGTGTGACTCCAGTGGCGTTATATCTACACTGAGGACCAAAACCACGAGCCCTGCTGGCAGCCAGCCGCAAGTGCTGCGAGAAATAAAACAAGAAATAAGTGCTTTATGAAACAAACATACACAAGTCTCCCATATTTTTTGGTTACCAGTTTGCTGCCAGCAGCTGCATCCAATCGCCTCGGTTTTTTTTGCACTTTTTCCTTTAACTCCAACACTTAAAAAAAAAAAAAAAAAAATCTCACATAGTAATTTCAGAATGGAAAATATCAGACCTCCCCTTAGACTGGTGCCACAGAATGATTTTAGATGCTGACACTGGTGAGTGAGGATGATACAAATCTATTTGGAAAACAATGTCAATAAAAGTTTAAAAAAAAAAAAGGAAAATAAATAAGTTTCTGAAGGAATGTCACAGTCTCTTAATCGTCTTAAACTGTGATATTTCCTTTTCAGTCTCAGAGACTGAAAGAGAAGGATGCAAAGAAACAAACTAAAGAAGTACCCGTGTCTGTCACACACTAAGATACACTTTTTCAAAGCTATCTTTTGCACATGATATGAAAGCTATAATAGACTTGGCGAGTTTTCCCTATAATCTTGACAGAGCTTTCAGCCGGACTGGGATATGAAAAAAAAAAAAAGACATGCAGATTTACCAAATCTGTGGGATCATCCAAGGATTATTCCAGTCCTGAGGAGTTCATGTATCATAAAACAACTGAACCGTGAAGTCTGACCTTCTGCTTTGGAGTGCACTCAAAGCACCACCAGGCGTGGCACCGCCGTAATCATCTTTAGGCTACATGTCAGGTTGTGTGTAAATGTACCATTTCTTATTTGGACAAGGAAATACATATGTATCTGTGTGCATGTCAGACCAGACAAACTAAAGAAAATCAAGCAGAATTTCCCCAAAGGATAATTATTTTCCCCATTGAAGCTCTCTTTCATGCTATGTTGCCAAGAGGCACAATACGAGTTATTGCTCAATAAATACCGAAGGTTTAATTCCAAGCCAAATGTGTGTCAACGCCTAGTGAGGATGTTGGGCTCTTAACGCGCAGAGCAGTTAAACTGAAAGTTACATCAGGAGAAACCTGTTGCAATACTCTTTGGAAATTACATTTCATATTCGAAACGATTTAAATCTTTGGGTACTACAAAACAATTAAACTTCTCACTCTCTTAAATTACCTATTCCAAAAAAAAAAAAAAAAAAAAAAAATCATTTTTAACTTAGTCATATAGATGCATCAAAAATATTCAGATTACACTTCTTTGACTCAAGTTTCAAATACAATACATAATTTATGGCTTTATAAGTTAAAACTAAGAAAACGCCTCAATCTACATCAATGTTTCACCCACAATATACAAGTTAAATTAATTGGTTTAAAGCAAATTTACTGTCCATACCACTTAAGGTAACATATGTGTTACTCTCATCACTTGCTACTCAGTGCCTAACTTGCATCTTGATATTGTCGTAGTACAAAAACATGCTCTGCAAAAAGCCTTATTGAAATACAAACACTATACAAAAGAGGCAGTCTTTTACAAATATTGTTGAAGCATCCCTTAGCCTGTGGATTAGAATAAAACTGACATAAAGTCTCATCCACTTGGGCCTAGTAAAACTGTCTTTCTCATTATTGCTGTGAGAGTGACTCCCTTTGTAGTGCCTTGGTCAAAACACATTCCAGGAAGACAAGTCCGTACAAGTCTGGTGTTGTTTTTTTTTTTCTATCTCAACCTTAATTTCCAACAAAAGGTAGAGATGGCTGATGAGAGCTCAAAAATCCCCTTTTCATTAAAAAACAAAAAAAAAAAAAGGTTTTGTGCTTTCAAACCGTGACATCAGTTGACTTCCAATCTCCGGCCCTGGTTTTCTTCAATATGGCCTCCACACTGCTTCATCCATGCGGCCTCCTGGGTTGAGAACAGTCGGGGAGTTACTGTGGCTCCCGTCGCCGTCCACCCCTCCCTCCGTCTGGCTGGGCAGATTGGGGTTCACCAAGGAGGTGCCCGTGGAGGCGCTAGTGCAAGGCGGGATCATCCGGGAGGGCGAACGGTCCCCTCCAGGAACCATGGAGAACTGGTACGAGCCGGACGACGCACCGTAGTAGAGATAGGGCGTGCTGCTGGTCTGGAAGGGTCCGCTCTGGCTCTGAGTGGAGCCCGGGTAAGGAGGGGGAAGGTAGGTGTGGTAGTGGGCGCTACCCAGCGACATGCCGGAGGTGACGGGCGGGGTGTAGGTGAAGGTGGCCGGGTAGTGCATCCGAGGGCTGGAGAAACGGCTCTCTGTGAGGGAGGAGAGGCCCGGGAACTGACGATCAAACTGACCAGGGAAAGGGCTCAGGTCAGAGGAACCTACAGACACACACAGGAGAACATTTCTTTAGGATGCTCTGACATCGACAGCAGATATCATCATCTAATGCCTAAATAATTGCACTTCCTCTTACCAGCTTGTCAGTTGCAATTATGTGAAATGTGGCTTTGGACTCTTAAACTATTTAGCACTTTGTCTTGTAGAGTAATTGAATTTAACAAATAAGTCCCCTGAGAGATGGAACAGTAGTAAACTGAATAGCGTGTGATCAAATATTTTGAGCCAGATATGTGTATTAAGTCATTTAGAAAAGACTTTGGCTAATGGATTCTGCGGGCATGGTTGTGGAATAGCATTTATCTCTAAATATTGTTACATTCATCAACTTCATTCGGTGCTGTTTTTCACTTCAACTCTTGAGTTTTTGATAAAGTTAACAAACACATCACTCAAATCCCACGCATGCAATATGTTTACGCCTCTGCATATTTATGTTTCTCTGTGTGTGTGTTGGCGCATGTTCATGTGTATCTGTAGAACTGTTTATGCATGAGAATGTGTGTGTGTGTGTGTGCAAACGGTGTGTGTGTGTGTGTGTGTGTGTGTGTGGGTGGGTGTGTGCGTGTGTGTGGGGGGGTGTGTGTGTGTGAATACTGTATGCACATAAAAAAGCAGTTGGGATGAATCAGGAGCTGCACATGTGGAAACACTTTGAGCAGAAACAGTTTCCATGAGATCCATAATGAGGCAGGGCTGAGCTCTGATGTGGCTCCTCTCCTCGCCTCCCATCGGCTCCAGCGTGTGTGTGTGTGTGTGCGTGTCCGTTCGCACGCGCACAAGCGAGTGAGAGAGCGAGCTGAGAAGGAGCTGCTCCATCTCACCCTTCGTTCCTCTCTTCGCTTCATCCCTTAAAAAATACCCAAAAACCACTAACTGGCTGCGGCGAGCTTCGCGCTGGGCGCAGAGTTTAAGGAGAATAGGAGGTCCTCGCACTCCCTCCCTCCCGTCTCCTCTCAGTGGTTTAGTCCAGCCATGGCGCTCTTATCATAAATCACCAGGCGTCTTCCGTGTCACCATGTCTGCTGCGAGAGGACAGGGGGTGGCGGGGAGGAGGGGGGGACGCAGTGTTTATGTGCAGGGAGGAATTGCGAAGCCGGGTTTGTCGCTAGCGTCAGATAGCATATGCTGCCAATTAAGGCCTTTAAACTTCCTCTTTCCACAAGATCCGTTTGATTCTAATAGAAATAGTAGGTGATTGTCTCCGCTGTGGAGGAGCAGTGTGATCTCAGACGCTGTTCAATAAACTCCTGACTCCTGCTTTTAACATTTGGACCTATTTTAGTGCTCAAAGGGGCCCTGTGATGATGAGCCAGATCGAAATTTATTAGTTTAAATGAAACCAGAGTGGAAAATTGTCTAAATATTTGGAAAGATTTTACAAGCTCTAGAGCTTCACTTCCGAATTAGGTGTTTTCCTTGACTGATGAACTTTTGCAGCAGCTTCTTAGCAACTGTAACATTTCAACACGTGAGCCTGAGATTGTGTGAAGGTGTGTGTTGAGGGGGTGGGACGGTGCAGAGTTTGCACTGGTGCATCCATATCAGCTTCTGCTTGTACTTGTCGGTATGTTCTGTGGCTGGATACTGTTACAGCGCAGCCTGGCGAGGTGTCAGCATGATCTCCAGAGATCTGAGGGCCTTAGTCACATCACTTAGGAGGCATTAAATGCTCGAGGTGTGCAAGTGGGTAAGCGAGTTTTGGGCTTGTGTTTATGCGTGTGAACGTGCTCACACATGCACGTGTGTCACTTTGAGAACAAAGCCTGACGCTTGCGAGATGAAAGCTGAGGGGAAAGACCAAACTAATCAAAGTTGACAAGGCAGCTGGCTGAATTTTAAACCCTTTCTAATGCAGAGTCACACGGCCGCGTCGCGTAATCACTCACCCTCGCTCGGGGCACACTCACAGAGGAGGGTGTAGTACGTTAGCACAAGAAAACAGAAGGAAAAAAAAGAGGGTAGAAAAAAAACTCATATGGCAGTGAGTCAAACAGGTGTACGGGGGAGAAACTTGTCTGGCGGCATGTAGGAGTTTAAAGGATCTTTCACATTGGGGGAAAAACAGAGACAAATTGGAACACAGATGCTGCCGTTACGGCAAACAGACTGGCTAATGCAATTACCCAGAATTCCTTGTGAGAGTGGTGTTTCGCTATAAAGACGCTTTATTTGTCAGTCACGAGCCTGTTATTATCCCTGGGCCTGTTATTACCCATACTCTTCTGGGATCAAAAGCTTGGAGCGAGGAAAAAAGGAAACAATTGTTTTTTTTTCCTCCACTGTCATCCACGCCATCCAAACCGCTCTCTAGAGAGACAGTCGGACTCTGACGGCATGCCTCATTCCTCACGTTCATTCGACAATGAGCTAATAGCACCTCGCTGTGCTGTATTGGTAAATAGTAAGATCTAGCTTTTGTTTTGCAGTTGTTGCCTACGTTCTGATTTCGAGTGTGAGCTTGTGTGCATGCACGTCTGTCTTTCTCTGTTTCCTTCCCTCCGTCTGTCGCATAAGAAAATGCATCATCTGGATTATTTATCGAAGTTTAGGTCGTCCCGGTGGGACGAGGAGACCGGGAGCTTTCACACAGTGGCAGAGTAGTGGATCTACCTGGCAATCGTCTAGGCACGTCACTGATGGCAGGCAGGCCCGTGCCTCGGCTGGAGGAGAGGGGGGTGGTGGAGTGGACTGAGGGGGACGCCATGGGACTCAGGTAGGATGGGTACGTCTGTTCATACGACCAGGGAGGAGAGGACTGGGACTGACGAGGGTCTGATGGGGAGAAATGGAGCGAGGGAAGGAAAGGAGGAAGGAGAAAAATAGCCCAGAAAGACATATAAAGAGAAAAAAAACAGACAGGAAAAGAAAGAATAATTACCAAAGACCCATCGGCTGGTTCAAATGTCCTAATTTTTTATTGGTAAAATGGGTAGGAAATTAACTATGACATTCAAAACAACTGTAGACATTATTAGTGTCTCTGTTTCTCTGTGCTTATGTTTCGAGGTAAGTATCAGTTGGGCACGTTATGCAACATCCTCCATAATGACACATCTAATGTTTACCTTCGCAGAGATCTTCCTGTTTGCCTTATAAAACATTGTGCTTGCAGCTGAGGCACAGAGAGCCTTGTTGGCACACACCCAGGGTGTAAACACACTAGCAGACAACCACGAAAATAACCGCCGCACACACTTTATTTTGTGTGTCTGTGCTGCAACCCGAGCATGGAGCAGGAATGTTGATTGATACTGCATTGTTTACGGACTATTTTTATGTGTCGTGATGAAATTTGTGGACAAATGTGTTGTGATTTACGCTCTCTAATTCAGTGATTCCCAACTAGGGGTGCTTCTGCGATTGCCAGGGACGTGTAGAAGGATTATAGAGTTGCTCAACTAATTTGGAAAAATAAAAATTAAGATTTGATCGAAAAAATCTGTCCGTTTATTGAGTTAGCGGTGACTGAGAGTGCGTGAAAACTAGTTAGGAAGTGGAAGGTTTGCACAGTTAGCTGAGAAATAATTCATAAAAAGTTTAAATACAAAGCTAAAAATAATGAATAAACAGCAGAAATAGTTCGCTAAAACCCATGGATAAATTATTAAAATAGTAATGGATAAATGGTTGAAATAGCTGAGTACAACGCACATTTGAAACATGGCAGGTGGTTCTGGTGAGGGGGTCCTTGGGTCCATCAGACAAAAGGTTGGGAACCACTACTCTAATCAAAGCTGCACTTGGATGTAAAATTCAAGCTTCATCTCAAAATGTTTATGTTTGAGAAGCAGTTTGCTCTCATGCCATTCAAGATCAACCCAGTGTATCCTCTCCACTCGCTGCCACACTGCTACGCTGTTTAACCATCCCTCAAATGATCCGCTAAGTAACACTACAAAGCCGTGCCATTGAGTAACTTAGAGCTAAATGACGACCTGTGACCAGCCTGCAGAGGTGTGGGTGATCAGGTAGCAGCCACTCCGAACCGTGAGAGATGCTGTTACCTTCTAGGATGTAGACTGATAGAGTGACGGAGCAGAGAAAGACAGACGATCTCGGAGGCAATAAAACATACTGCGCTGGGCGCTCTGTGGTCCCATTGGGATGCGCTCATGTTGCTCAGTTTGATATTTTACCTCACAAACAGTAAACGTTGCCTATTTTGTGACTCAGCCTGCTTGTTTAATCAGTGATGCCCTTCAGGACGTAGTTCAGAAATGCATAATACATATTGTAGTTGCTCCTACCTAATCAGTTAATTCTTTAATAATGCTTTAATTGGATTAACGTGGAAAAACACATAAAATGTTAACTTCTCTATATGAACACTTTTAAAGAGCATTATCCTTCAATGCAAATGTAAAATGTAGAGCTGGGCAATCTGTCTGAAATCAGTGTTGCAATATATATTTAGAATGTTTTCTGATATCAATATAAACCACAATATGGAAAATGTACAATTCCAAATAAAATAATCAAATTAATGTTCAAAGCAATGCGTGCTGTGACATCATATCTCATCATATCACAATATGATAACAAAAAAAAGCTAACACTGAAGAAGATAATACTGAATATCTTGTATCCTTGGAACCAGATCATAAAAACATGATTTCACATATCAAAAGACGATAACTCAACAGGTAAAGCGAAAAAGTATTTTCACTCTGCATAAAAAAGCTTCCATTGTTCAGTTCAGGCAAATAAGGTCTGTGATATTATCTTATGGAGGGACACCTCTGATAGACGACATACACTTTGAAATGCACTGCTCGCCACCTGCGTATGCTGTGCAGTAAGACCATTTTGTGTTTTAACGACACAAGACACCGTTGAGCCCTGTAATCCAAGAGGAAAAGCATTTCTTTTCACACGGGGTCAGAGGTCAGAACAGTTAGAAACCCCGCTCTGCGACACCTCACGAGGCTGCTGTAACAGTGCTTAAACCAGTCTTTTGTGGGTGCGAGGTCAGAGTTGAGAATGGGGTGCTCACCTGTTATCTGTGTCTGTCCCTGCGGGCTGAAGGAGTTGGCCACTGTGTTGAGAGTTGGCCGGGGCCCTTGAGTGGGAACGGTCACCCTCACCCTCATCCTCTCGAGCTCACTAAGGCGGTCTGAGAAGAGACCGGTCTTGGGAGGGTCCTCAAGTTTCTGACGATGCCCTGCGGTCACACAAAAACAGTGTTTTATTGGTAAAGAGTTGCACCAGTCACTGATGCGCCTCTGCAATAAAACAGAATTTTATGTGATGATAATGTTTATTACGGCTGTGATGTTGCATATAAACCATATTTTATCAACGCACTTCAGCTTTCTATGACTAATTATCTCAATTTGTTTGCTGTTGTGCTGGCAGAGTTTAATGTGCTGTACATTCAATGACTCAGTTCTTCTGTGTGCCATGGCTTACTTGGTAAACATAGTTTGCGCTCCTGAACAAAGAGGAGGTACAGAGGCTTTTGGGAATGGGATGCTACATCCTGCTAATTAACAAAGGCAATTACTCTGTATCGCCTTGCATGAGAGAGACAGACAGAGTTAAGACGGAGCGATACTGAGGGTGAGAAGCTGCATGTATGCTTAGTTTTAACCTGAGGCTTCTTCCTCAGGTAAACACAAGCTCTCACGCCATCGCCCTATTATCCCCACAGGAGTCGTAACCTATGCCAAATATATTTTTACCAGTTTTCTTCCTGCATTCCTCTGCTGATAATTTTACACCCTTTATATCCCTGATTCTATTCTCATCGCTCTCTCCGGCTGGTAACTCTAGACTCCTCCAGTATACAAATACAGTACAAGCACATTGTGAGCGCATAGATTGAGCTCACAAACAAAAGACAATATGTCACTTGCTCTGCCCGAGCGAGCCAATTTCTATTTCAACAGCGCTGTCGGCCCTGTAGTGGGAACCGCTGCGAAACCTACCCAGGGGCCCAGGTGTAGACTGTAGTTTAGCAAAGGTGGGGTAAAAAGAGAGGCTTGTACACACACAGTCCTTTTCACTACTGACACAGGCCTGTGTCGGTGTGTCTGTCTGGTCTTGCACTAGTTCCTCTGTAAAGGCGGTAAAGTAAATATCAAACAGAGGAGAGTAGAAACTCCTGCTGTGCTTGGCAGAGCTCCAGCTGGCAGACAGAAACAGTGAGCTACTTCAGAATCCTGCCCAACCAGCCTGCGCTGGGAACAAAGGCCTGGCACTACACCTATAGCACTGGGTAGGTGTTATGGAGGGAGAGGAGAGTAGATCTGAATCGCCATTACAAAGATCAGAAACCATAGAAAATTGCCTCACAGGAGGCAGCCTGCCCCCCACCCCCCGGGTGAGGAGCTTTGCTGCATGTCATCCCCACCTTTCTCTCTCTCTCTCTCTCTCTGCAGACTTAAGGTCACCATCATATAAATGCACTATGACAACGAAATAATCTGCCTCATCCTGTGGAGCGTTTTTCCACTATTGCAAGAAAAATCATTTCACCCTCAGAAATGCTTTTATGAACCATCTGACTTGACACAACAAGTAAATATATTCTGGAACAACGGTTTGGAATTCTGCTCTGCAATGCCTTGAGAATGGCGGCAGTGAAAAATGCAGCCAGTGACAGTCAGACAGACCATGATTTTTATTACAATGACGTTACCGGACTGGCATCATACAGTTCAAAATAAACAGACAATCTCATCATCTGCTGCTTTACATAGTTGCTTTGGAACGCGGATAATATCGGCTACTCAAAAACCTCAGCTTATTGAAGTTTTTTTGCTTTACAACATAATTCATGGCCATATTTCATTAATAATATTTCTCCATCGTTCCTGTGGATAATTTGTGCCTCTCGCTGGCATTCCTCATCTCTCTATGCAAGCTGTGCCCAGTCAATCATAGCGTTTCCATTTTCAACAGACCGAATTTCTATTCTAAAAAAGCCTCGGGACACAGTGCGGCCTTTGTGCACAGCCCGTCTCCTAGTGATGGGAATAAATAGCAATGGGAGACCTAGGGGGATGAGGGGAGACATAGGGGGACAGGCGCGAGGGGGAGGAGGCACATGGAGAGGAAGAGACCCTGATGACCAGTAAATTAAGAGCTCTGGATGGGTCTGAACCAGTCAGGAGAGACAGGCTCTGTGAAGAGTGCTGAGCACAGCGAATGGTGAAATAGTTAGAGAGGGTTTAGGATTTCGACATCTTTGAGGCAGATCCAAAAATAAAGACAGATATTTACATGTATATTTAAGGAGATAAAGACAACTCTAATCTGCATGACAAGCCAGCTCTCTGTCGCTGGTAACTTAAACCTGTTGTCACAATTTCAGCGTCCCTCAGCTCCCAAGCTACCATGCGGTGGAGAAACCTATGGAAGCACCCCAGTTTAAAGGAAACTAACGTGTTTTTTCTCCTATAGGAGTGCTGCATGTCAACCACCACATTAAGGTCCAATTTACACTCCAAACAGCCAGACCTCAAGTCCATTAGTTTAGCGGGCCTTGACAGTAAATACAGTTTTTCATGAGTTAATTACACCTTTTAGAGGACAACTGTTGCCAAACACAAGACGTCTCAGCTGTTTTATCGGAACCCTAGCAGGGCGGAGGAATGAGCCGGGGGTATTTAAAGGAGCGGGAAAGGCGGATGATTTCACTGCCGTAGGGAAAGTCCCTGAGATTCCCATCATCCCTGTGAAAACAGCGGAGATTTTCGATAGCGCCTGCCACTTCCCTGCCCAGCCAGCGGCCGGAAACACGGACAGATTCAGACCAGATGTGAGCAACTTGCACACACACAGGCAGAAACATACACAGAGACACACACATGTGAGAGTGGACGTATGCAAACACAGGCCTGCATATGCAGTAATGCACATTTGCATACATGCATCATGCATACACCCTCGCACATGCACAGCATAGGCTAACACATGCATGCGTTGCGCACACACACAAACACACAATAAAAGATTAATAATGATTGGATAACACCTCTATAGATAGTATCTCTAATCACACAGTTGCACACTGATCCTAGAATAGTATTATTACAGCCGTCCCAGAGACATAAGTCTGGATTCAACTCGCCCCCGCTGATCTGATAACAGTTAGTAAGAGCAAGTAGGCAAACAGAATATAAGTCCTCTGTAATTAATGGCAGCATTAGACTGGATCTGAGCCTGAGCGCAGAGATCTTTGACGGATGGTTAGCTGTTCCCTCATATGTCCTGACTGAAAATATTCCCCAAATACTCAAGAGTTTTTAGCTAGAGAATGGTTTGTACCGGGATTTTTCATGACAAGGGTACCGATATGCTTTTAAAAAACTTCCAAGGGCCAAAAAGTTTAAAGGAACAGTGTCTGAAATATCCTTATTTGCTGTCTTGCTGAGAGTTAGACGTCTGCACGGTAAATGTGAAGCTCCAGCCAGCAGCGTCTAGCGTTGTCGAGCATAAAACTAGAAACAGGGGAAACACTTCTTCCACTTATTCCTTTAAAGAACACCAACACGTCAAATGTCAGCTATCAATACACACACATCAGTGGGAAACTCTCCTGCCCGCTGCCTGACCAAGTAATGTGAGGAACATGCGGAGCGCCAGAAAATCCCGAATAAATGGGATAATTTATAAATTTGGTGACACGTCATGCCCCCTAAGCCTTTCATTCTGGTTTATGATCACAGAGCGTGATTGGATGAATGTATCTTTGGGACTGATTCAGAAGAAAACCCCATACTCATGGAGCCTGGGTTGAATCAGCCAGTCTGTGTTCGTGTGTGTGCATGTGTGAATGCGTCAGTCATCTCATGGTGGAACAGCCAGTAAAGTCGATGAATGAATACACTGGCTCCATATTTCACTTTTTTATTTGGAGCCCTTGCAGTGGCCATGTTGTTTTTGTGAGTGGTCAGAAACAATGAATGATTTCAGGTGGCAATCTGAAGCTGGCAGAGCGTGGCTCAAGAAGAAAAGCGCCGAGTGGGTGACAGCCAGACGCCCGGCTACCATGGGGGTCCGGTGTAAAGGGAGAGGAGGGTGGAGAGAGAGGAGATCATAAATACAGAATTGTGGGGGGAGAAAAGAGGAAGAAATGAAAAAGAGAGAAGCGAGAGGAGGTGTGGGAGATGAGGCAGCGAGCGAAGGAGAGAAGGAGACGGAGAGAAAGGGGGAGCCAGGCTGTCGTGGAGCGCTGCCAGCCGTCTGTGTGGTCCATGCGTTCCAGCCTGGAGGAAGCAAGCCAGGCAAGGGAAGGGCACACACACACACACACACACACACACACACTTACATACACACACTCACACACACAGACCTACACAATAATTCCCAAAGGCGAAACATTTATTGAACACAAAAACACATTACATACACATTCATATGATATTGTACAAAGTTTAAAAAGCGAGCGCACACCCACACACACCCACACACGCAGACACGCGCGCACACACACACACACACACACACACACACACACACACACAGACCGTTTGGCTTGTGTGTGGTTTTCAGTCAGGCTCCCTCTGCAGCTCTCTGCTCACATTAAAGTGTTTTGATTCAGAACAGGGGAGAACAAATCTCTCCGAGATGTTTTTTGCTGCAGTTCGGGGGCCGAGCGACTCCGGACCCTCTTTCTTAATCTTTGTCTTTTTTACGATTCACTTTCGGCCTGCCTTTCTGCCTCGTTATTCTGCTGTCTTCCTCTCTGTCTCTCCCTCCCACTGAACGATTTTGTGTTTTGCGTTGTAAAGGCCTTGGCACCTCTTCAAGGAACTTCATAAGACATTCAACTGACTGACTGCCTCTGGAAAAGCCAGCAGTCTTTTTTTTTCTCCTCCTCTCTCTTTTTCCCCTCCTCCCTCCCTCTTTTCATTCCTTTTCCTCCTGATGTTTTGGTGAGTTTTATTTGTCCGTCTCCCATTGTTAAAAGCTGCTTTGAGTGAGGCAGCAGCAAATAGGTGTGGGCGTGTATCTGTCTGTGAGGCAGGTTTTGAATCTCCTTAAATCCTCTTTAATTACCTGGATGATTTTACATAAATAGATCCTATTTTTTAGACATGTTGCTTGATGCAGTCACTGACAAGGAATGATAATCCAGAGACATAAAGAGCCTCATATTCCTCTACATAATTCAAGGAAATGAAATTAAAGTTGGCTGACGTCATCTAAATAATATGGTACAACGTAATTAGCATCTGTGAGGATCTTAGCATTTAGCACTGAGCATAAACGGCTGTTGTAAGAAACAAAGCCCTGGCCTCGCAGCAGGTAAATAGTACCCTGAAGTGCATGTAATGGCATGTGTGTGTGTGTGATGACACTGTTCGCAATTACGACAGACATGACAATGAAGGCATCTCACTCACTCATCCTGTTTCCAATCTAGCATTACTGTAGATGGTGGTCTCTCGAAGAGTTTAAATAGAGTGTAGCCATAAAAACCACTCCAGTAAGGTTGTTTAGGGGTGTGGGTGTTGGTCTGAGTGCATGTCGGTGAGTGTGGGTGTTAGTGTTTAGTGCTGCACTTGCATAGACCATACATCAACCTCTACTGCCTATCTCACATGTGGTGTGCCACAAGGCTCAGCTTGAGGTTCACTATTGTTTTCTGTTTGCATAAATAAAAGAAAATCTAATATTAGGATTTATAATACAAGGCAGTCTTATTAACTGCCTTGATGAGATTAATCACGGGATGTGCAACAATTTCCTGCAGCTAAATAACAATAAATCAGAGATTATTTCATTCAGTCCTCACGACATAATTCTGCTCTTCCTTAACAAGTATGACCTGTGGGATCCTTTGTTTTGATGCTCAAATCAAGAGGGTTGCACAGTCCTGCTCAAAAGTCTGGAATTTTCTGTCTTTTGCTAATCTGGAGAAAGTTATCCTAGAGTGTGTTAGAGTGTAACTCACTTTATTCATGTGTAAAGCAGAGTTTTAGTGCAGCAGCAAGGCTCTGAACAGATTCAAGGAAGTGCAAGCCCTATCTTACCCCTCACCTCCTTTCGCCAGTTCATTTCAGAACTGATTTCAAACATTTGCTGATTACATTCAAGGCTAAATAAGGTCTAGTCCCAAAATACATCTGTCAACCCCTTGTGAGCCGGATCACAGCCCGAGGTCTTCTGGCACGGGACTCCTGGCTGTTCCACAGTCCAGGTTAGAAACTAGAGGCGACTGCAATTCCTTGCCAGAGAATCGTAGACTTGATACTTCTGTGTCAACTTTTAAGTCCCTTCGCATGCATTTTCAGGCTAAGAATTTCCAGCCACTTTATCTTCCAGTGTGATTCAAATTTTACTTTATTTTCCCTTTTTTTCTGTGTATTAAGTGTGTTAGTGCACTGCTCTGTGAAGCACTTTGTAACTTGTTTTGTAAACGCAAATACAACTTAAATTACTATTATAATTATAGCTATTATCGTGAATGTCCACAGAAACATACAGTATCTGTGTGTATGTGTGTGAGTGTGAGTATGCGTGTGTCTGAGGAAGAGTTTGGCTTGGCAGACAGGTCTTCTGAACCACTAATATTGTCTGCAGGCCTGTAAGTAACCAGCGCCTCTTCACCAGACTTGTTAACACCCTGACCAAAATCGAACCAAAACACGACCCTGTCCCCAAGCCCAGAACCCCCCAGACCCAGCTGCTTCAAACACCAGAGAGCAGACACGGGCCTGACCGCTAACCTCCACCACTGACACACAACACACACACGTCACTCACACTCAAGTTATGCACAATAACCACTGCAGTATGCCACAGCAAGACACAGTGTGTGTGACGCCACAACGGTTTTTGTCACCTCCTATGTTTGTCTGTCATCAATTAACTATAATGAGAACAGTGGGTTTGGACAGAAAGCCTAGTATATTGTGTTATTACGGTTCGGCTATTATCACTCAGGAAGTTTGTCTCAGCTGGCCGCAGCCTCCGTCAAGAGCAGCTGAAAGGAGACAGAACCACCTATAAAAGCATATTGGTTTAAACAACCACTCCCTGTCTATTAGCTCAAAATGACATTTAATGAGGTCTATTAGCTCTGCTCCAAATCAGCACTGTGGCTACACTAGACTAATGACACCAATAACACACACTCTCTCTGCAAAACATGTCTTGTGGGTGCGCACATGCAGCAGCGGGAGCGAGAGGACAGACATGTACGCATTTACAATCATATTTACATGAGCAAACAAGCATGCACATGCCTACACACACAAACACACACAGACACATACATGTGCGCACGCTCGCCGAGTTGTTGGTGCAGTGGCAAACCACAGGGTAACCAAGAGCTGTCAAGCGATTAAGCACAATGCGAGCCACAGAAACCGAGTTAGCCTCCCGCTAATAACACAGTGGCCAGAGGGACCTGACTAACCACTTACCATACCCACACATACACACACACACACATTGTAAACCTCTGAGGAAAATCATACCACAGATCTTTAAACTAGGCCCTGCTGATATTCGTCACTCTGACCACGCAATTAATTAGCGAAATCTCAGCGCCACAGTTCACAGATATGAGCCCTGTTCATTCACGGGTGGTCCAGCTTTATCCCCCCACTGACATTAGATGAGGAACCACTGGGGAAATGACATCCCTCAGGAAGACTCATATGGCTACCATAAGGCTCATCAAACACGCCGACACAAAACGTCCTTCCTGAACGAGACACCCACAACTAGGCATGTCATTAACAGGGAGCAATAACTGCCAGTAACATCAGGAAAAGTGTAAAAATCAATAAAAGCATGCAGAATGGGTATTAATTTTGGCTTTTCAGACCAGTTTGCAGCCCATGTTGAAATCAAGTGTTATTGTCAGCTTATTTTCCAGAAGCAACACTTTGTTTTTACAGAGAAGGGCCACAGAGTGCCAGTGTGTGTCAGGCTTAAGACAGCCCACTGTTCTTTCTCCATGTGTCTCTGTGTGGACCCCTCCCTGTAGGGGCCCAGTGTACCACAGGCCTCCTAATTACCCACTCGTTTAACACAAAATAGAGCTGTAATGGCCAACAAAGCCCCCCCCCACTTCTCCATGTGTCAATGAAGCGTTCACAGATAGAATCACAGTTTTGGAGACAGCCGGTGCTCTCAGCTCCGAGTCTCTCCGTGCTGAAAACCTGGAGGAGGGGAGGCGCGGTTGAGAGGGCACATGTGTGTTTTGCCACCCTCCGACCTCAGCTTAATGACCCCTGAGAGGGAGACGTGTTCTGGCTGTAGTTTTTGAGTAAATTACACCGGCGCTGCAATTCTGACCACTTAACAGCAAAGTAAAGAAGTTCAGGGGTTACGTATGATGACATACTCTTTATTGCTTAAATTACTGTCCTGAGACTGGAGTTAGAACACGCAGACTTTAATTCTAAGGCTTTGTCTGAGACCACAAATTGGTCTGAGACAAAGGGAAGAATAATAGATGAAAGTGTAAAGTCTCTTCAGGATGCCAGATTCCCCTCACCTGATGCCTTTAGTTTAGTCTTGCTTCACATGTGTCCAGGCTTCCTGGAAGGCTTTTTGGAGACAAATCTAAGACTGCAACTTTGTTGAGACCGAACCGGGGCTTTTCTAAACAAATTGTGCTCCGACTCCCATCTGCTCGCCACCAAATAACAGGACTTGTTTGAAAGTCATCTGACGGGGGACAGCAGATGCACAGGAAATGCTTTTGATCAAACAAGATGGCTCGAGTGCGAGGAGGGCTGGAGTGGGGGGGAAAAGTGGGCGTGACTGCGAGTACATGTGCGTTTGAAGACAAGCATGTGCCTTTGTTTCAGGGTGCATGTTGACGAGCGTCGAATGTTGAGTGTCTCAGGCGTTTTTTGGCACCACACGCAGCTTTGCTACAACAGAGACTGATGGTAGTGCTAATCCTACTGTCCCCGGCTCCTCTGTGTCTCTGCGCGCCCTGGTGCCATATGTGACGGGGCAGGCGGGCTGGCGGGTTGTTTGTGATGTGATATTGTTCATTGAGACGCCATGAGATGAGAATATGTTTTTTTTTATGAATAGGGAGGAGGGGTTGGGGAAACAGCTGCATGCCAGACCAGTTGGCACTGACGGCTATAGTAAAGTTTTTTTTTTCCTCCTCAGTTGTTTTTATATGGCCCATTAAAATGAGCTGATGCTAGCATTCCGCTACCCAGTGTACCCTCTCAGGAATATTCTGCCTCACTTTTTATTTCTCTTCTTTCTCTCAAACTGTCACACGGGAGGCCGAGCTGCTTTCTGGGAGGGAAACTTAATTAAAAGCCTGTTGATTGCTTATTAACACAATCAGAACTTTTTCCAGTAAAACCTTTTATTTTTTTCGGTTAATTAGCTTGTTTTATTAGCCCGTCACCATTTTAGCTGTGCATTTGCTGCTATTGGCTAGCTGCACAGTCAGCCACACCCACGGCTAAATTAAAGGGGCAGTCTGCTGATTGGTTTACTCGTCATGAAGAGGAACACTCTGCCTGTGAAAACAGTATAATGTCCTCTGTAGGTCTGGAGGGAGCTTTCCAACGTTTGAAAAATGACCCTGATGAAAATGATCTCACTTTCATGGCTTTGGGTTTGAGAAATTTGGGCCTGTGTTATAAAACTGGAGGTGTGGAGTTTGGATGAAGGCTATTAAGGTGCATTGTGGGAAATGTATGATCCAGTGTTTCTGGAGCTTGAAGGAAGATATTTTGCTCCTCTGCTGGTCAAATTTTGACCATTACTTTTAAAATCTGTCTCTTGTGAATCCCCCATATTTTTTAAGTGCAATACTAAATCGCTGGTGTTCTCTTTTATAGGCAAATTAAAAGAAGTGTTGTTTGCTGCAAGTGTAAGCGTATTTCCATAATGCACTGTGTGTGCGTGCCTTTGTACTCACTCCTGGGCTCACGCGGTCCGTCCACGGTGACCTTTATGGCTCGGTGGTAAGTGGCCACTTGTGGTGGGTTGGTGAATACTGTGATTGTCAGCGTGAAGCTCTTCCCTGTGGTGACATCAAACAACATCAAATGACATACCATCTGCAGAGACAATGACCTGCATTCATTGCTAAACCATCCCCAAGTCACAAGTGTGGCTGTGGCTTGTCATAATAGCCAATACAAACTGGGGAAAATTGACTTTAAGGGGATTAACGGCAGACAACATGGGCTATTTGAGAGGGTCTATTTAGGTTCTTTGGCAGAATCTAAATGGAAGATTGACTGGAGGAGCCAGTATCTTGTTATCCAGACTTTCTCTCCGTCTAACGCAGTGCGAGTGGGCGAGAGGCATTTTAATAGTCACTTCCTCTCTTGATAATCCCCAGCAGTTGCTGCCTTGGGGTTGAGTGTGTGTCTGTGTGTGCGTCTGTGTGTGTGTATGCTCCTGTGTGCATCCATGAGGAACGCTATGAATCAGAGTGCAACAGCCAAGTCAGCAGCAGCGCTAATGTCTGAGGTATGCAGATGCATCACGTAACCATGGCTACACACAGGAAACAGGAAGTGGGGGGCAGGTTTGTTGCGGTGACTCATCACGAGCAGCTGTCCATTCAGTCGCAACCAGCTACGAGTGCATGTCCTCCCCTGTTCTGCTCCACACTCTCATTCACTGTAAACATGCCTTTCAAGGAAGCGGTGAGATGATTCGGGGTGATAGCGGATCACAGGTGCAACAGGTGTTCCACATACCTGATTTGAAGTGCATGTGGGTGAACCAGAGCTAGTGATCTGTGATAAAGTGGGACACCCAGCACGTCACCTCCCTGCTTCCCTGCCATCATCGCTGCTGTCATCTGTTACCTGCAATCTAACTCAGGCTTACTGTCGAGGCAATCTCGTGCACTGCTACACTTATAACTCTAACGATGTTATCACAACGATCCGATTACTCTCTGAATCACCTGTCCTGTCTAACCTTGCTGTCAAGTACTGTGGCACCATTTCAGCCCTGTAACAATCAATCCTTGTCCATCTCTGTTGGCTCTCCCCGCCTCTCTATGCATGACTTTTATCTATCTAACATCCTATCAGATCGCTCTGCTTGTACTTATCTCTGTCATTGCCAGGTATTCATTTCAGACACCTCGTAGTCTGATCTCCCCTGGCTCCTATGTCACTTCCTGTGACAAGATTCTGTGTCACAGCGAAGGGACGCATGCGAGGTCTCCGTGGCAACAGGTCCAGCCACTGTCCCTCCTCTGCTCTTAATTCTTTGTCACCCCTCATTCCTCCTGACTGTGCATCTGCTTCCTTACTTTTTTGCAGCTACAGCAGAGAGGGAAACTGAGAAGAAAAGTCACCGGCGGAGCTGCTGACAGAGCTTATCACCGTCAAACTTATCGTAGGCGCCCGCTTGTGAGACTTGCAGAAAATAAGAAGTCTCTAAGAAAATATTTCCAGTGAGTTTGGAGAGGGTGAGAGCACGTCCTTGGTGCCAAATCGTAAATAAGACGACTTAGTAACAAGCCGGTAAATGATGCAAGGAGTCACTTTGGTGATGCCAAGTATTCAGGGAATGCCATTCGACCCAGTAGGAGGGCGCCTCTGCCTCGCTGCCTGACAGCCTGAGGACATGTGCAGAGCGATCAGCCGCGGGGCTGCAGCACCACCCAACATGCTAATAAGCCTGAGCTGAGTGGGGTCATGTCAGGTGAACATCAAGGAAAAGTCTGTTTTTTTTTTTTTTGAAAAAAGACCTGTGTCTTGATATCAACACTTCCTCATGCAGCTGATGTTGGACTGACGCTCATCATCTCTCCGTCCAAGGCTTCGTTTCTTAGACTAAAGGGCAATGATCCAGAGTAGGAAACAGCGAGCTTTGACAAAGCTTTTCTGTCTCACCTGACTTGAAAAGATAAACAGCAAATCAAGCAACCTCATTTTAAGGCAAAAAGAGTGGACATGGTTCACCACTCAGACTTTAGGAGACGGGCGGTGGGATTTGAGCCTGGAGTTAGAGATCATTATGTGGTCGCCATGAAGGGAATGTGACCACTAATCCACACCACTGAACCTAACAGCTCCTACTGAGCTGCAGCAGCGTACAGCGGGTGTTTCGGGCCTCACCTCTGCCACTGCGGCCCACGAAGCGAAGGTCGTTGAAACGAGCTACTTGGTTCTTCATCACACCTGAGGCGTTCCGCAGCTCAGCTGAGTAGTTCTCATCGTTGCCCGCCATCACCGTGACAACGGTCCCATCAGGTATGTCTCCCAGGGCAACCACCTGTCGGGGGCACGCAGGTCAAAGGGCAGAAAATCAGGAGCTGCTTCGCACAAAGTCTTAAGGGATTACACAGATTTTACTCCCTCGTTCTGTGATTCAACATTGGTAAAATATATTATTAGATTTCTCTTCTTCTGTTCACAGTTAATTAACATTTGAAAAGCGGTTATAGCACAAAATCTAATAGAGGAATTCCTTCAGTTTGAAAGCCAAAAGCTGAGTGAAGTCAAAGCTCAGCTTCATTCTCAGCTTCACTGATAAAAGAAGTCGTCTAGCTAATGTGACAGACTTGTTTTACATCACACCATCCTCCTCCAAATCATGTTGATAAATGGCTTTAATTTCACTTCACTTCTCAAACGCAGCCTTTAAAACAAAAGCGGCGAGGCCTCGTGTTATCATTTAGATTCCTGGATGCAGATAAAAGAGCATGAGCGGGCCTACAGAGCAGCAATAATTACAGAGCTGCAGTAATAAGAACGGTTAAATAACACATATATTTTAAAATGTGTCACATTTGATTTGGAGCCAGGCTTACAGCTACAAATTTCCATTTTGGTGTGTCTTTGATCCATCCTTTAAATAATATCTGTCAAGTAATTAATAGGGCCTTTCCTGTGAATTATCATGGGAGCAAAAAATTGTCAAGGCTTCAAAAACGCCTGAGGAGGCCTGAAATGTATAAACAATTAGTCACTGCTGCATATTAAAATAGATCTTGTTTTTTATGTATTTGCTCTTCTGCTCATTAAATTTCAGTAAGGCTCAACATGTAAACACTAATTAAAATAATTATGTATTATCATTAAAATAGTGGTTATAATAGACCACAATGTGTTGAAACATGTATATATATGAGATGTTGTGATATGTTTTTAAATATTTTTCTAATATAGAAAAAGAAAACTGAAAGTCATCACCAAAGATGTGACTGTGGAATTTTTCTCTGGTTGTGAGTGATATTTAAATAAACCATGATTGTGATAGGTTACTGCATTAAGTGATTATTGGCGATACATAGTAAATAAATAAATAGTTTTTGTTGTTTACAAAATGAAAACAATATGAACATGTGTGTCCTTTGCTTCTTTTACGTCTAGATACAGATTGAATCAATGCTTTAACATTCTCTCGGGTCCTTTAAACATCACTTTGACTCGATGCTTTTTCCTTTTGGATTTCATTTTCAGCATAAATTCGGGTTGACACGTTAAAAATTCCAAGATCGCGTTTCAGCATTCACCATAAGCTCGCGATTAACAGAATGCAATTTGTGATATTTAATTACAACACGCAACAGTTTTCAGAAACTGTAACAAACACAGGTGATGAAAAGTAAAATGGGGCACGAGGGATGAGAATAAACAGGAAAAAAGCCCCAAACCGTCAGCAGCATAGAGTGAACTGAAGAGATTGTGTTTTAAAAGAAAAAACATGCATTAAGTCTTTCCTAAAATACATTTTAGCTTAATTTCGAGGCTACAGCGAACACCGAATCACACTGTGGTTAACCTCTCTGTCAGCGCAGCAGCACATCACACAGACGGGACTCACCTTGAAGGCGACGGGCAGCGTCTTGTTGCACCGCCAGTGGGAGGGCAGGACCGAGCACAGAAAGTTGGGGCTGTCGGTCCGGACCAGCTCGGCCGGGTGGTCGGCGATGATCTCGGCCATGCTGCGGTTTTCGTGGGGACGCAGTCTTGGCACCGCCGCCGCTGCGTCCGGCTGCCCGGCTGGGGAGCTCACATCGTTCATCTTCCCTGGGACCGGCTGGAGGCTATTGGACGGCGGACTGAACCTCCGACTGGCGCTGGGATCTACGGGAATTCGCATCACAACAGCGTGGATTATCAAAAAGAGCACCAAAGTCTCTCCAGCTCCCCTCTTTCTTTCTTTCTCTCTCTCACACTCTGGGAGAAGCTCGGAGTGTGCGGCGCTGCTCGCTGAACCTCAGCGCGTCTGCCAATGGAAAATGGAACTTTGTGTGCGCACACCGCGTTTCAAAAACCTCTCCACTACAAACTTTAGTGGGCGCCTTCAAACGACATAAAATATACTTCTCAGGCAAGAAAAACAACCCTTGAAAACTTGATGATGTTGTAAATGACAAGCTCTTTTTTTCAAACTTCTCGGGGGAAGCGTCCATGCGCCATAACGCAGGCGTAGTTGCTCGTACGCGGATATAAATAACATCAAATAAATGTCCGAGCGCGTAGAAGCCTATACAATTACAAAAAAAAAGCAGATCTAAAACGGAACAGTCGTGCCAGATGCACAAAAAAGTTTTTGTCTGTCTTCCTTTAGTGAAATGTCAAAGCGCCGCTCCAGGTGCGTCATTGAAGTCTTTGTGCCGAACTGAAAGGCTCTCAGAAAGCCCGCAGGCTATGTACACACACAAAAAGTTTTCAAAGTCAAAGGAGCAAGCTTTAACAATACTTAACAGAGCTATTTATCACCCCGCGACGCCCGCGATTTGTACATATCTTTCCGCAAAGTCTCTCGGCCGTGCCGCAGGTTTTTGTGTATAGGGTTAAAAAGGTTTGAAAAAAAAAAAAAAAAATCCTCGCCGGTGAGATGAAGGAGGCGGAAAAAAGAATCCCGTTTTTTGTAGCCGTAAATGTGGTTAGTGTTTGGAGGCCGGGGTTTCCCGTGCTCAGGCTTTTTGTGGTTTATATAGCTCAAGCGCCCAGCAATTATTGCGCTGATGCGACTCCAACACGTGGTGTCTGGAGTCAGATCCATTCCCTCTGCCATAATCTATCACGCCTATATGGACGACCGGACAGGTCTCCGTGTAATGTCTACCGAGATGAAACACACATGGGGCTACGTTTCACGCCTCTCTCTGTCCTTACTCATAGTTTAAGAGATTCACACAGGCTGCGGTGCCAGAGCTGTACGTACCGACATGTTACCGCTCCCCTGGACCGTCAGCGCGCTCCTAACTCTGGGGATGGTCATTTCCAGTCGGTAACACGCGTCATACCGTTAGTCCGTGTTGTGTTACCACTATGTCCTGACAATATGCGGCTCAGACGAGCGTTCAGAGAGCCGAGCCCGGGTGAGAAGTGCGTTCACAGTCCATAAGGTAGGAGCGAGTGAGTCACCGGAGAGCGGTGAGTCAGGTACAGGCGCAGGAGTAGAGTTTCACTCGGTCGCGGGGGAGAGCTGTTGCGCAGGTGTACAGGTATTCTACTTTCCACGCGCTTTAATTTATGGTCATCCACACATGCGGCCGTTTCTTGAAACCCGAAGGCTTTTTGAGACAGTCAATTATGCTCAATCAAATTTCGCCTCATACAGCTTGCAAAATGATCATATAGCTTCAATTTCATTACATGTAAATTAAACGCAACAGCGGCAAAAAAAAAAAAAATGAGCCCCTGAATCATTTTCCATTGTGCGTAATTACGCACAGACGATTATTCAGATGCATATCTCAAAATGACGGTGGTGGAATGTGATTAAGTACATTTACTCAAGTACTTTATTTGAGTATTTCCACTTCATGCTATACTTGTACTTCACTTCGTCTGAGAAGAAAATATCGTGCTTTTTATTCCACTACATTGATTTGACATCTTTACTGTGCAGATAAACATTTAACATGCAAAACAAACGATTAGTTAATAAAATATGATGCATTGTTATAGATTAGTCTGCCCGACAGTGTCTAAAAGTAGTCAACATTAGCTCCTCCTCCACCAAGTGAAGCAGTAAAATGCTTCTTGCTCATTAATGCAGGCATAATAATACTCCAGTAACATAATATATAATAGCAACACTCACATCGGCCATTTATCTGCATTATGAGTATTTTGACTTCTGATACTTTAAGTCAATTTTGCTAATACTTCTCTACTTTGTATCATGTAGTATTTTTAGTGCAGGACTTTGAGTATTTTGCCCAAGTGGTATTACTTATACTTAAACAAATGATCTGAATACTTCTTCCACCACTAAAAAATGAATGATGCAAAAATATTTAACTTGTAAATGAACCAAAGCAAGACAAGAACAAAAACACACCCAAAAAAACAGCATACATTAAAAGCATTCATATCATATTTCCAAATATCAATATAATCCTTGAAATAGAAAATAAAAATAATTTAAAGCTTTTGTTTATGTGCTGAAATGCCTGATATTTCAGCGTGGATGCCTCTCTGAAGGCAGTCAGTGAGCAGGCCTGCTTCGCCTGCCCCTCCTGTGTCTACTGCAGAGGGCATCATCCACCCTCTGTGAGACTCCATATCTCAGCCGGCTCTCATCAGCCCACCCCACCCTCTGCCCTGATTACCCATCAGTCTCCCAATGAGTCTTTTTTGAGTGCCACATCACACAGCAGCATGTGTATTACCACTCTGCGGTCCTTTTCCGTCGTTCCCAAACAGGCTTTTATTGCAGAGAGTCTTTAAGACAAAGGCCTTTGATACTCGGGGCCTGTTTCAAAATAAATGGGACTACTGGGAGGCACAGCTGTCAGGTTATTTGGGTCCTGTCACGACTTTTGCAGCTTGTTTTTATGCTGTAAAGTTGTATATAGTCTTATACATTTTACAATAAGACTTCTGTGCTGAGAAAAAAAAAAAAAAAAAACACGCATTAAAGCCTGAGTCCTGAAAGTAACTTAAAATAACATGACTTCTTGTGTTTCATAAGTATGCATGTATGTGGGGGTGCACACGCATACATATCTGTTAGCGTGTGTGTGCGTGTGTGTGTGAGGATGTGGGAGGGATATATATAAAGTCTGAAAGCACTGACACGCATCTGGCACCTCGTCATGTGGACGGGGAGGAGGAGAAAAAAAAAAAGAGTGATTGAGTTACACTTCCCCTCTGTGTGCCCCAAACACCAGAAATATGGTTCACATTGTCCAACATTCTCAAAGATCAACTAACAATTCATGGATGGATAAATGTGAATAGTAGTAATTAAATCTGTAATAGTGATAAACATGGCCTTGCAGGAACCGTGGAGCCGGTTATTCCAACAGAGTTAAGTTTCAGCTCCGATAATATCACTTTTTCACCGCTGAATACATTTGGGGTAATGTGGAAAACATCCTTAATGTTGTAGTGGAATTTAATTTAGGAAATGTTAGGGATGAAATAATAACAGCCCTTGAGTCAATTTCATGCCATCAGTTTAATCAGCCTAATTATTTTTAATGCATGTGTGTTTGAACTGGAATTTAATTTTGGAGCTGTTTTTTTTTTTTTTTTTTTTCCCTTCGTTGGTTTATTCATAAAAGACACATCAATGAGTACATTATATAAATTTCAAATCCCAAATTTATCCTGACAATCAACTTGCGCTCACATTTTTAGGCCAACTAATCAGTCTTGAATTTGGATTTTCTGCACTCTGTTATTGTCCCATCAGAGGCAGCGGCAGGAAGAGCCTGATCCCAGGCCCCGAACGCCAGCCCCCACCCCTCGCAGTCGTGACTTAAACCCTGACAAGCTCGGCTCATCAAAGAGTGTTTGTCCCATCTGACTCCGCTTTGCCTCTCCGCTGTGCGTCCAGCATCTGTCTTCCAGCTCCCCACAGGATACGGCTCGCATTCATACAGTAAGGCCTGCTGTCTGGCTTTCTGTCAGTCAGAGGTAGGGCGACCTCTGAGTTTAAAATCTGTCGTTTGAAGTCCCGAAGATGTGAGGGAGACACCAGAGAAGGCGTTAATGTGCCAGAATACGCTGTTCAATCAAAAAATACCACTTCCCCGCCTCGGTGTCCTGGATTAAACCCAGCCAAAAAATCTACTCCTGATTAAATGTGAACGCTGGAACTTTGATGCAGTGTTAGACTTTTTGGATATCTGACCTATCCCACTCAGTATTAACAGACTTAATATTATGTAGTAATGAATCGAGCATAAAGCTGCTCGTTCAGTGCGGCTGCTGCTCGCCTGGTGCACAGCTGGATCGTCTCTCTCGGCTCTGGTATTATTCATCTACTGTGTTACACTGGCTTGGAGTCATTGCACAGTAGGAGAAGTCACTAACAGTGAAGAACCACAGTATACCACATTGAGCAGGATGTGCGTTTTATGATTTATGGTAATATTGTATTTCTGCTGCTCAGTTTCAATTATTTGTTTTCAATAAAAATCAAACTCAGCTGACACTCTCTGACTAATTTTCCTGTCGAGATATCAAGCGTATAATAAGTTTCTGTTCTCATTCCCACTTGGAATGACAAAGGCTGTGTGAACCGCTAATATGTGCGCGCACACACACGCTGACTATAATGTTGACAGCAAGCTAACCATGTAGGATCTCTCTCTTCCCTTGTCTTTTTATGGCTGTCAGCTTCTTCACATCTCTTTCGGAGTTTGACACAAACAAACACACACATTTACAGGCCCATGCATCCTCAGTATTACTGTAACACCTCATTAGGAATGATGAGAGAACAAGCAGAGCTGATGCTAAAAAGTGCCTTAACAGTGATTGGTTTGAGCAGGATATGCTGGGCTGTATGGGTTTACGTGCTTTTTATATTTGACATTAACTACATATTTGACTCATTCATAAAGAAAAAATAATAACACAAGACAGCAACACTCTCTCCTTCTCCTTTTCACAAGCACATATACTCTCATCATTCAAGAGGAAAAGTACAGCCACTTAAGACTCAGGATTAAGGCTACATTTCACAGTGGTGCATTTTTCAAGACACTTAATTATAGCTTTCTAGAGGAGGGCTGTGACCAGGCTCAGGCTTTTTCAGCTCTAACGGGATGTTTCCATGTTTGGCAGGCCACCAGCCAACCGGCCTGCCAGCTAACTAATCAGCCCACCAGGCCGGGCAGCAAAAGATCCAGTCCACTCGCCAATCACCCAAACCAACCAGGAGAGCAGAACTGCGGCCGCGAAACTAGCCAGCCGGACAGTTAGTTGGACTTGGGCTGGTAGCCGGCCAACGGGGCAGTCAATTAGTGAACCAGCAAGCCAGCAGAGGAGGATGATGACGGGCAGAAACTTTACTCCTCGTGACCTCATCGACACAACCTCAGCGACTCACATCCACGCACTGATCCCAGATCACTGCTAAGCCCTTAATGACTGTTTGTCACAGAGCCCGTGACATCACAGTGAACTGTTAGGACGGGGACGGCACGTTCTGCGGTGTGTGTGTGTGTGTGTGTGCGTGTCTGTGTGTATGTTCCCGTGCAAACCATTTTCAAGCAGCGCAATCCAAGTTTCGTATGAGACTTCAAGGTGGCTGGAGTGGCTGTGCCTATGGAGTTTAATGTATTTATTTTTCAGCAAGAGAAGTGAGATGCAGAGAGAGTTTGTCTGATATTTCACTCTGTTCTTGAACTGGCAGAGAGCAGCATGGAAAGAGATGGAGACATGGAGGGGGCGGCTGCTCACTGCTTGTGGCAGGAGAGAGGGAGGGAGGGAGGGAGGGAGGGGGGTATAAAGACAATTTCCTCTCTGCTCTTATTGCTCTGACTGTCTGCCGCCTACCGCCTTCATGGAGGTCCCTAATTGAGATCACTTGTACTTAAAAATAGGAACAAAAAAGGAACTTCTGTGGGCTGGGAGATGGAGAGGAGAAAATAAAGCAGTAATATGTGACGAAGGCTGCCATTAAAGAGTCCCAATGATAGATCTGAGCGACTGGGGCACACAGAGCTGAGAACTCTTTCTCTGTCTGCCAGCGAACCTTCAGATGTTGACGTGTCACACACCACCTGCTGTCACAGCCCCAGAACTGTGCATGTGTAAGAGTGTATTTGTAGGTTTTCTGTGTGTGTGGGTGTGTGGCTCTTTGATGGGGTAGGGTGACAGTGCCCGGGGCTGAGGCCAGAAACATGGCAATTCAGTTTTTCCACTTTAGCATGCGAATGTGTGTGTGTGTGTGTGTGTGTGTGTATGTTAGAGTTTGTCTTTACATAGCTGCAACAAAATATCTTAGCAGTCATCAGGCATGTTTGGCTGCCCCACACTGTGCAGCCTTTTGTGCCATTAGCTATGCTATTATTAGTGCTTCACTTTAATTCAGCCGTTCCACCAATCAAAGCCTCCCTCGAGCTGCCTTTCCCAGACTCAGTCCCAGAGTGTCCCTAAGGCGTGCTGGTTTTCCCTTCAAACCATCTATCACTCAATCAGGTCTGATCGTGCTATTAATCAAACAATGACCCCCCTCCTCGGAGACCAGTTTGAAGGATTGGCTTGGAGGAAACGCAGCGTATCCAGGAGTGGTACCGGACCACGGCTGGGAACAGGAACCCCGTAAAGAGCGTTTTTCTTGGACCGAGAGATTCTGTAGGTGCTAAAGACAATACAGACACTCAGGCTCGGCCAACATTCCACTTTACACTTTTCCCTTCCTCTGTGTATTTCACTGGTCTACTTCCCCTCTGCAAACTAGCCGGCTAGTATCAAAATATTTATAGTACATCTGCAAGACATGCTGTTCTCATGTATCCAGGACCGTTTAGCCTTGTGTTCATTATGCGAGGTAAAACTAATACCAGATTTATAGGGGGAGATTTCTCTCTGTTCTCCTGGTCCGTGTAGTAGGATTGAGGATGATTTATGTGAGGTAAGGAGGCACAGGCGAGATAGATAGAGTGACTACACGGCGAGAGGCAAACAGGCAGCGGCCCAGACTAGCACTCGCCGGGGGGCTATCGGCTATCACTCGCCCGTTTCCACTGCTCCTGTTTTGAGACTGGAGGAAGGTAAGACAGGACAGGCAGTGGCTGGAGACAGGGAGGGAAAGGAAGGAGACAGGAGGTGAGGATGTATGTATGTATATGCATGGAGGCTGGGTGGAGGAATGTCCAGGTGCACTGGATCCAAATCAATGTAAGGAGCCATAGAGGAGGGCCAGATGGAGGCGGGGGGGGGGAGTCTGTTATGGATGCTCAATTGCACACAGACATAAACATAGACGCTGTCAACCCACGCTCTGAAATGTACCATATACATTTTTTGTCCTGGAGCATTTAAATGTATTAAATATACTATTTGTTTTGCTTGGCCATCTTCACAGACTGGGTATCATGAATTTTACTGACAGTAAGTGAGCCCATATCCAAAAAACTTTAAGATGAAGTCCTGGCATGGCTTTTGCTCCTTCATTTCTGGGGGGTAATCAAAGTCAAAACTGTCAGTCAGTATGTCCAGCGCTGAGACAACAGCCAATCAGATAAACAGGAAATGAAAACACAGAGCTGGGCAGGAACCGCATGCAGCCACAGCACTGGGCGTGCATCGAGCAACGGCACTCAACTTCCGAGGGTTTGGATCTCGCTCTCCTTTTCTTTTTCCTGATCTTTTCCTGATCGCAGTCCAGCTCGGAGCCGCTCCAAAACACTGAGCCTGAACTCTGCAACCTGGAGCCCGACATACTAGACCGGATTCGAAATGGCCCCCGGATCGTGAACATTTTGAGAGGCCTTAGACGTAGCATCCTTCGCTCTGTGCGCTGAAGGAGTTAACAAATTAAGTTGAGAGTGTCACCGCTGATGCAGCACACTCAGAGATGGGCCTTTGCCGAAAACCTTAGCCTGTAATTACACAGAGCCTATTAGGCTACTGGTCAGAAATGACTCACAACAAGGTGGGGGTGTGGAGGGGGAGAGAAAGAAGGGTGGATGGAGTTCACTTTCATGGCTTCCAGCCGGAGATGTCCTCGGACAAAATCAGTTCCATTCATCTTTGGAAAAGAGAGTTCAATGAGAGAAAACATCACGAAAGTTGGGGGAAAACATGATTTCACAGAAGATAAATGACTATTGTCTGATTATGTGACCCATGACCCTGTATTTTCCACACACACTCAGAACTTGCCGGTTATTCCAGGACAGGGCCTTTTCATGTCGTGTCTGCGCTGCTCCTAGCTGAGACTCGGATGACGCCAGCTTTATAGCGCCTAAATCGAGTTCCGAGCAGGGAGACTCATCGGCTGCTGGGTCCCACGGGGAACATCTATTACGTTGTGAAATGCTGTCCTTCAAACACAATCTATTCTGTGGTGTTGCATTATAGCAAAGCTGAGAATTTGAACGTCACGCACATATAAAAATCCCTCTCTGGCAACGGGGTTGTTGGGATGTGGTCTCGGGCTGACAATTAAATTGTCCGCTCGGAATATGCTGTCACTCTGGAAGCTCGAGATTTACGGCGAATAATTTCGCGAGAACTGATCATCTTAAATGTTTCAACTGGATTTTATGGCGTCATAGATCACTCTGATATGTTCTCGTGTCCTCCAGAGACTGAAAACTGTCCCCAGTAGTTGCAGAACTCATTTACAGACAATTAAAGAAGCTCTAAACAATCCAGCCCCTTCCAACTGAACTGTTGTTGAATAAAGTTCTCCCACCGAACTAGTGCGACTTTCCTGCAAAACGGGTAAGTATTTGACACTTTACAAACCACAAAGCAGTATCACATAGCTCTCTGAAGCATCAGTCAGGCTAAGCAAAGCAGCTTCTACCAGTAAAGAAAAGTTATAATCCAGGTACACAGGGTTAAAAGCTGTAAACATTAAACCCATGTTTACATTGCAAGAGATTCTTTTTCATCAGTAATTGCCTCACACTGTGAGCCTGATGATTGGGTAATATTTATGATAGGCCCTTGGGGTCTGCTTCCCTCCCAGTCTCTCTTATGTCTATAAAATCTTTTACCCTTGGCTCAACTGCAGCGCAGACAAGGTCCCATTAGAACCTGATTGTATATGTGCTTTTAAAGTGTGCCTCTATAGTGCCTTTAATGTGCACAGGCCATGTGCTTATGTGCACATATGCATGTGATGTGGGTGTGTATATACAGTGTGTGTGTGTGTGTATGTGTGTGTGTGTGTGTGTGTGTGTGTGTGTGTGGAGCAGTAAAGGGGCTGGCTCTGAGACTTTGGTTAACCGGACTATAATTTGGAGGCCCAGTGAAGACTCCCAGCAGCCTCTCACTGTTTGTTTACCAGAGAGACCGACTCTACTGTTTCTGCTGCATCTGCAGGGTCCTGCAGGAAAAGGGCGTGTGTATCTGTCTGGCTGTGTTTGTGTGCATGTGTGTGTGTGTGTGTGTGTGTGTGTGTGTGTGTGTGTGTGTGTAGGTGTAATCATGTGTGTAATGTAGTATTCATGTGAAAGTGACATTTTGTAGAATAGGCAAAGACAAAATTGTCTGCGCGCCTTCTAAAGACCATTAGGCCTGCAAGTCTTCTGAAATTAACATATTTTCTAATGTACGTCTTTTTTAAGAAACCAGTGTGTCCAATTAAACTTAAGAACTCTGACATCCCTCATTCCCTTTTTTTTCCTCATACACCTTTAAGCGACAGTAAATCAAGGCTACAATACACACACACACACACACACACACACCTCCCTTTCTTTCCTGAAATGGTAGCTTTGTCATGAATAAGAAAACAGAAAGAGCCCAACTTCACAAAAAAACACCCTCACATTAAAAAGTGTTTGTCAGCAAAAAATGGCTGCTATTTTTGTTTGTGCCGAGAGTAATTCTCCCGAGACTGAACTGCTCGCTTTCTGTCCCAATTGGGCTTTTTGTTTTTCACCAATCCTCCTCCCAAGCAGGAATAAAAAGAAAACAATGCAATTCAAACGACCGGAGCTCCCAGCCTGTCATTTAGCTGTAACTTTGAATTGTCTTTGCTCTGCGTGAGCTGTTTTCTTTCACACACACACACGCACACACACACACACACACACACACACACACATAGAATTGTTGCAGCATCCTAAAATTCCATCACGAGAGAGGAAGAAAGACAGAGGAGGAGAGGAACTTTCAAAATATCACTCTAATAAAATATTCCTGCTCCTCTGGGATCCTCCTTTGCTCATTCAGCATCAGGAGAAGTGAAGTGGAAAAGGCCTGTTATTGGTCTCTGTCCAAAAAAGAGAAAGAGAGAAAAGAGAGAGAGACCTATTTCCTTTGGGGAAAGACAGAAAACAGAATGAGCAGCGCAACAGTTGACGGAAAACTTTAAACTGCGACAACAAAATGAACTACAGACGACTGTAAGAGGGCAGCTGTCTGGGTGAGTGACAGCATTCAACTCCAGACTGAAAGCCTGCTCCAGCGAGGATCAGACGGCGTGGATGTATATCGACTTTGATCAGACAGCGCTGCTTGTCAGCGCAGGATGATTGGATTGAATATGTGTAAACTGGAACAGCTCAGGGATCAACATAAAACACACCAGCTACAAGTCCTCAAAAGATGCCCGCCTCAGTCAGAGGAAGGAGCTTTGAAACAAAACGTAACGGAGGGGATTTTGCAGTTTTGTAACACTGCTGTACAAGCAGAAATCCCTCAAAACTTTTCTTTTTTATTTCACAGCAGCAGTCACAGACTTTTAAAAATATCCAGCACTTTATTTTAACTCTTGTTTGACATTTATAAGCAGTACCTTCACACTGTAACACACCGTAATTACTTAAAATAACATAAGTGACTTTTAATGTATCTGTACACAATAACTCCACCTTTGAAGCATTCATAACTATATAACACAATTCTATTCATTACTTATCTTTGTTATATTTATCAGTAAGGTACTGATTCTAACCATCTTCATTAATGAATACTTAGTTATTCAGAAATATTCTCCCAATCACTCTGGTTCAGTGAGCCTTTCTTTATAACACAGAGCAAACTCAGCACTCCGATGAAGGCCATGGGGAGTGGGTGAAAGCCACATCTGGCGACTGAACCTTGAATTTCTTTTGGTCAAACTGTTATTTCCATGGTGAAAAATGAACTTCAAGCTTAACAAGCCTTCATTTGTGAACAGTTTTGAACCCACGTGTGAATGATAAACAGTTGAAAAATGCTTTGTAACACACAGCAATCACATATCATTAAGTATAATTACAGCTATGCTGTCATCATTCATGAGCTGTTAACACTTGTGGATGCTTCACAGGAGGAGTTAGAATAGTACAAAAACACATTAACACTTAAAGTGGCCTAATATCTGCTTACAAGCACACTACAGTGTGTCATAAGCTATCTATACATTGTAAGTATTTTTATTCTCCTTCTAAATGCTAAATATGGGTGTTACAGTGTTTCTATGTAAGCTCTTAATTTTTTTTTTTTTTTTTTTAGCTCTTAATCTCAATTGTCTGCATGTCTGTTTCCCCCTTTTTTCTTTCTCTCTCTCTTGCTCTCTCTCTCTCTCTCTCTCTCTCTCTGGAGGCCACTTTACAAATGAGAGCTACCATTTCTAGCTTCCCTCTTCTCCCCAGAGACTTGTCAATATCAGCTACACATACTATTCAAAGTTCAAAGACTAGCATCCCACTACACACACCTACGCCAGCTCTCCTGGCCCCTTTTGTGTCTCTGGGGCATATTTAATTTCAGTGTCTGTGCACACATTGGAATACGTCCGTGTGTGTGTGTGTGTGTGTGTGTGTGTTTGTGTGTGCGCCACAGGTGGTGCGGTGCTGGTGGCTCTGTTCTGATTATTGCGGTGGCCAAAGCATCGCCACCCTGTCACATTTGTCATCACCCTTTTCCTGAAAGCGTGGGTGGGAGGGGAAGGACGGAGGCAGGACATAAGGAGAAGGAGAAGGGAAGAAGGGAGAGGAGGAGGGCAGATGATGGTAAATGGCCACCCCCGCGGAGCCATATGGGAGGTGGTTTGAAAGAGTCAGTCTTGTGTTGCTCTTACTGGATGCCCCACGAGCGCAAACCGATCCTTCCCTTTGTATCATCTCCGTCTCACTTACTCTTTTTTTTCTCCCTTTTCATGCTTCTGTCTCAATCTCTAATTTTCTCACATTTTATCTCACTCTCACATGAAAGAATAAACACGGAGCCCCTCTCCTCCTCGCTCACAGGCCTCCAGACCTCCATAAAAGGCTCGCGTGGGCGTAGCCGAGTGGGTGGGCACTTTGATTTTCAGGTGTATTTGATCTGTTGTGTTCACACCTCGGCGCAGGCAGGGGGCCAACAGTGTGGGCAGGTAATTTGAGCAAATTAGGAGATGGGGCCTGTGTGTTATTAATGACACCCCATACCCTCCACTGCACGTCTACCTATTGTTCCCTCGACTGCACACACCTTTCTTCTCTTCCGCTCCGAGTCCCCCTGGTCCCATCTGCGCCTCCTGCTCAACACCCACCCTCAGCCCCTCTGAAGGCACAGTATGTGGAATGCACGCACACACGCACGCACACACACGGTGCACATGGGACGGGGGCGGCAGGGGGAGGGATTGGTTCCAGGTGCCAGTTTGAGTGAGAGCATTAATCAAGCAGACAGATCTTCCTGTCACAGACACCTTTAGAGTGCACACACACACACACACACACACACACACACACACAGAGCGTATACTGTACAGCTATACACTCTTTACAGTGCTTGCACAGTAGTATCTACAAAAACACCCAACTCCCATTTAAAAATATAACATCATACCACAAGCGTTTTTTTTTTTTTTTTTATAGTGTGCTGAGTGGCAAATGATTATGACACGTGAGAAAGTGAGCGCCGGTACCAACGTCTGCAGGCACGTTGTAACAAGGTGTACTTATCCCCTCAGACAGCTCCACTGACCTGCTGCCAAGCTACTGATCACAGATCAGAGTCAGAGCTCGGTGCAACTCTTTGATGCGCCTTTACCCATCTTGTTTCGCCTTCTCCTTGAAAACTGAGCAACACCCTACCCTTTTACGTTCACACTCTAGCAATTTACAGTATGTGTGACCTCACATAAATAACCAGGATTGCTTAAAAAATATGGCTAACACGTCCAACCCGTGCTGCTCTTTTCATGACCCGCTGGTAAGTAGGTTTATATATTTGGGAGTTTGGCCTGAGTCAGAGGGGATACCACATTCCTTTAAGATTAAACTAACAAGGGGAAAAACCTGCCCTTTTCTCCGGTGTGGGGGTAGAACAGGTAAGGCCTTGTGTAGGTGCTGTGGCCACGCTCTCACTCACATCGTTACAGGCTGAACCCAAACATCCAGGAGGCTCGACACTCCATATTTCCCCCCCTACAGAAACACGGAGCGTGGAAGCGAAGCTGTTTCGCAGCGACGCGAAAGGGAACTCAAGACAATGCTGTTCAGGTTTCCTGCGGTTTGCTGTATCAGCTCCGCTTAAAGCCATCCTCGGACTTAAATAACATAACCGATACATGAATGGAGGAAAGAGAAGAAAGGAGATGAAACAGAAAGAGCAGAGTAAAAGAGGTATATGAATCTGGGTTATAATACTGGTGTTCTGTTTCATTAGGGTGAACCGGTTCCAAGATAGACCAATTTTCAAAGTGTTAGGTAGTTACTTCCTCTCTGAGGGCTTATATCGGATAACGGTAATTCGCCCAGCATGATGCAATTGAAATGGATGAAGGGCTGCAGGATCTTGTTAAGTGTGAAAATAGCACAGCGCTGCATTAAAAGCTTCACTGGCTAACGCAATGGCATTAAGCTACCTGGTAATTATGGTGCATTCAAAAATCATAGCTATGTGTACTGGGGCGTGAGAGATATCAAAAAACACACCCCGTTTTGGCACGCATCTAGAGAAAACACCGCATCTAGATATTAAACACTTGCACTGATTTATGAGAAAGAGATGTTAGCACTCATAGTGTTTAACAAATAGGCTTTATCGCCCCTTCGAGAAGATTGTTTTTGAGGCTATTATCAACACTTTAAATAGGCAGAAACTTGCAGTCGCTTGGCAGGTCGCTCTATCACAATAGTGTAATTAGCCCCCCAGCTACTGTATATGAGGATAAAAGACGGGATAATACACAGTGCCTTGTGAGTATTTACACTGAACTCTCCGTTTGTTGATGCAGTCTCCGCATTACAGGAGCGAATGTAATCTCACTCCGCAGTCCTTTCCTGCCATATTTCAATAACTCCTCACTGCTTAATTTGGAAGGAGGAGAAGCAGATACTGTCTCTGTAGTTCAGAGTTGCTCTGGACGAGGCAACAAAGTGCGGCAGAGAGAAAACGCCTCACAATACAGGAGTTCTCTTGCTTTGTCTCATTGGTCCACTGATTGAATTTGTATTTTTTCCATCAGTGTTTCAGATAAAATGAACACGCTCTGCGCAAACACCTTCACAAATGAAAAGAAAAACACGCTGTCACATCCACAGGGGCAAAGACATATTTCGGGCCTCTCAAATCACAGGTTGCGGTGTTCCCATGACGCTCTCATTTAGACTTTAAGAACTGCCTACAATCTATTTAGAGCCATAATTAACCCACCGTTCACTGTTGGTCCATATAAGCGAAAATGCAGACCAATTAATCTATCTTTGATTAAACACTGATCACGTCAACATTCTGCACCTCCCTGATTACCCTCAGGAATTATGAAGACTAATGTGAACCTCCAGCGCTAATAAGTCCTAATAGCTGGCACCGAGTGCAAACACACACAGCACCATTTTACTCCATCAATATGACCCTGCTGGGATTAAATAACATGTTTGCCTCAGAGGTACAATTAAGCATCGCTAAATAGAGTTCCTTTGAGCCCGGAGTTAAAGGAAGAGTCTTCTCTGCACAGTAGCAGCCAGTGAAGCGCTCAGATTTTTCCCCCTGGCTTTTTCAAATTACCTATTGATGAGTGGGCTTCACGTCTCTCCCTGGCTGGGGGGGGAGGAGGAGGGGAGGATGTCTGGTTCACTTTTAAGATGTCTCCAAGAAGCAGGCCTGTGGTTAGATCTAAGGCAACACTTATGCAACAGAAGCTGCCTTTCTCAAATACATATACGGTTTCCCTGCAAATTATCTGAGATTTTCTTTGGGGAAAGTTTTCCGCCCGGAGTCTTCAGATATTTACCCACATCGCCCCGCTTTCCTTTTGATCGTGTTGATTTGGGTCCGTCTGTGTAAGCAGTTTTTTTTTTTTTTTCTGCACTGCGACTGCACAACTTTACTGAACGATAATTGCTCCCATGACTTAATTGTCTATATGTAATTAAGTTTGTAATAGAGAAAATAGGCATTTAAATGTTCCCCAGAGAGGCATGGTGGTTGAGTGGGTGCCACACATGTTGAAGATTATTCTGCCCTCCCCATCTCATCTGCCAGTCTGAGGAGTTATAAAAAATGTATTTGAGGCAATTAAATGAAAATTGCTTGATGTAAATGCCAAGACAAATTTTAATGAGCCCCCTTTTCTCAATTTGGAATACTTGCCCACTCCCTCCAGTCAGCTCAATTTATCGCTGGGAATTTTACGCTCAGTCCTAAATTAAAAATGTCCTTAAATACAAATCGACAGACGGGATGGAGCAATGTGGGTTTCTGACTAACAAAACAACATTTTGTAACTTGTGTTCTCAGCAAACCGGCTGACGCCGGGCAGGACGGTCCAGGAGAGGCATGGGAGCAGGGGAACGTGAAGCAAATATAGAAAATCAGTCATATCATGAGTCATATCATGTGTTTGCCCAACCAATGGATAGCAGTTGTGAGGAGAAGACAATTCATCCTTATACCCCAAGGCCAAGATTAACAGACAGAAATACATGTATTAAAGTCTAAAATCTATGAAATAAATTATACAGCAAATTTCACCCTATTTCAGTTTATTGAAGACTCAAAATCAAACTCAGATTCTCTCTCTGTCTGACCAGAACACAGATGTCCAGGATGTCAGTCCTAGTTTTTGTCAGGTCTGATACAGCACAGTACCCTCCATCTATTTATTTTAAATCACAAATACAACAGAAAGCACTGGTGGTCTTGCAAAATCACATCGCGCTGTCAAGGGGACTTTTTGTGGTTGTACTGACAGATTTACTGCCCAGATGTTCATAAACAGGGGAAACATCAATGAGCCGCAGCACAGGATCAACCAACAATACTTGCTGCACGAGAATCGATCCCTGATTATCCTTCCTGTGAGTCCCTCCACCTGAACATCTGTACACATCTGCTCCCCTCCGCCTCAGCTACAGTATGCTTTTAATTTCCTGCAGCGCTGCTCCTCTCCCCTCGTTCTCCCGCGCTCCGACCCCAGAGACACGCCAAGAGGTCAGGGGTTAACATGGTAATAGGTGGTGGTGATTGGTAGAAGAGCGCTCACTCTCTCCCGGCTTTCAGAGCGTATTAGGAGTCACCCTGCTTCTGTGCGGAGCAGGAGCCCAGAACAGCTGTGTCTGACCACGGACCGACTTCTTAAAAACATCTTTTAAACATTTGATTTGGACAGAGAAGTGGATGCTATGGACCGAGGCGAAGAGATGAAGGGGAGGGGTTGGTTGGGTGGGTGGGTGGGTGGGTGGTGGTGGGGGGGTATTAAACTGCGCCTGTCTATTTCTTGTGTCGCACAGGAATGAAAATGTTTGTTTAAATTTGAAAATTCATCTGGTAAGCCTAAAACATCATTTATTTTGTTGATTAAATTAGATTGTGTAAAGAAGCTGTCATAATAGAATACAGCAAACCCAAAACAGAGGCCGCAAACTGGAGCATACGAGCTGGCCTTCACAGGTCATTGGAAATCATAAAGTTGATGCTGCTACTGTTCACAGGTCTTGAATTTTTGTGGTCTTATTTCCGATAGATCCACTTTGGCATCCAAGCAGGATGTTGAATATGTGATGAACACGGAGAACAAATTGGATTGAGCAGACTAACTGTGTAATTCTTTGAAAATATAAAGATTTTATGGGAAGAAAGCACCAATAAGGAGTTTATTAAGCCAAAAAAAAAATCACATTTGAGCTTTTTAGTAATTTGCAGAGAAGCACTAAGCAAGAGTAAATTGATTGTTTTATGAATTACTCTAGTGTATAAATTACAAATGCATATCACGGAAGTCAACATGGATCAAGTCCTTGTTCAAAGTGGATTTATGTCTGTCGATTAAATGCTCCCTGGAGGCTGCAGATATCTGCACTGATTAATTAATGACAGCAGCACGACCAAACAATTTCAGGAAGCGATTACAGCCCTTTCTTGGCAAACTAATCAATACTTCTTCCCTACGCACAACAGAGGCACCCAACACACACAGCCCAGTAATCCCCACATCTTGTTTCAATGCTCAACTGTAAACTCTCTTGTGCAGCGTCTGTTTACGTTTGTCAAAAATATCACCCGTGCTTTTGTTTTTGGTTCCGCAATGGCATCGCTTTGTAAATCTGAGGGTATGTTGCACAAACATGTCATCTCCCTCTTTCAGAAATATTTATAAACATCACGTAGAGTAAATACTGGAATCTCTAAATGCAGAGAGGTTTTTTTTTTTTTCTTTCTTTTTTTTTTTTTTTTTGGTATTTGCGCACCACAAAAAGCCTTGATGATAGTTGGGTCTTTCTTCCACCGCAAAAGCTTGGACCTTGATAGCAGGGTCCTCAATGACCTCTGCTGATCCCCTCCACTCATCTGGACCCAAATCCTTCAATCGGATTCAAGGAACTTACCCCCTTTTCCCCAAACTCCCTTAATTCCTCTATCCAAACCTCAACACCTGACCCCGAGTCCTCCCCATGACCCGGAGCCCCTAACCCAACTCCAGACACAACAGCAACCGGCCAAGCGGTACTTACCCCAGAAGAAGTTTTGTTGACATGGTGTCACTGTGCTGAAAAGGCTGTTAGATGCCATAGCTGCCTCTGGTTGCAGCAAGCCCCACTTTTGTTCCTCTGTGGTTTCCGTGACCCTTGACACGTCCTAAACCAAGAGCACGCAGCGTGTCATGAAGAAAAAAAATGGAAAAGCCATCCACAAGACATGCTTCTACGTATCAACTATTTGGATGACCACAAGTAACAACCAGGTCTGGTTTTACAGAGAAAAAAAAAAATTGCAGAGGCAAATATCGCCTTTGCGGATAGATCAGATGGTGTCGGACTTGCTTGCTTGGCGAGTGTGGTTGGAACGTACTTACTCGCTTAGCGCCGTCCTTGTGACTGGTGCTGGCCCGCGACGATTAACCATTTACACTCCAGGTCGCCCTCAAACACCAAACCCGAGCCGCACGTCTGTGGTTCTGTGGTTGTTTGGGAGGCGAGCAGAGCCCTCACACAACCCAAAAGGCACCAGCTTTAAAACTCGTCTCTTTCCTGCCCTCCATGTGCCGTCACTGGAGAGCCTGGGTCACATGCCCTCTGACGTCATCACGGCACAGCAGTCGAGTGGGACAGCCTACCGTTGTGGCTTTCTTCCCTCTCCTCTCCTCTCCTCTTCTCTCCTCTCCTCTCCCCGGAACTTTTTTCTCTCTCCTCCCCGGCTCCCCTCCTTCTCTCTTACGCGTGGTTCGGCAGCGTTTCCAGGCTCTCTGGGGGATCGGGGTCTGACGCTCCCATGAGTCAGGAGGCTTCAGTGGGGGCAGCTTGTTCAACCGCCCATGCCTCCTCAGCATATGGGGAACAGCGCTCTCTCTGCTTTGCTCTCCCGTTCACTCTTTCATCCCCCTCCCTCTCTCTTTCTGTGTCTCTCCCTCTCTGACTCTGCTGCTCCTTCCCTCAACTCCTTTAACAGGCTGCCGTGCTGCTCCTGTCTGCCTCTGAGCAGGGAGAGCTGAGCTTGGTAAGATTTGAGGGTGTGAGTGAGGAGCGAAAGGCTGGCTGGCTGGCTGGCTGGTGGTGTGAGACTGGGTGTGTGTGTGTGTGTGTGTGTGTGTGTGTGTGTGTTTGTCTGTGTATGCATGTGCAGCAGAAAGAATTGGAGACAGAGAGAGACACAGAGGCTGGGTGAGCGTGTGTGAAAGCGGAGGTGGTGTGAAACTGCTTATTTACAGAGGAGTGTGTCTGAAGAGCTGCTTCAGTGTCACTCGTGCAGCCCTGAATTGGTCCTTTCTTCAAGCTTTTTCCGGCTGCTTTACACACTTTAGGTCGCTGTGTCACAGAGAGCAGTCACGTTATTGTGTTATTATCGTGATAAGCGTCTTTGTGTGCGTGCGTGTACGCATGCAAGCCCGTGCTGAGCTTTAATTGGCTCTCACAGAAGCGTCAGACGGGGGCGATTCCTGTAAGAGGCCGTAAATCACGGCCACCTGTCTTCTCTGTGAAAGAGATGCATTCTCACAGCTTCTCTAACACTTAGACACACACACACACACGCACACACACAATAACACGAGCAGCAAGAATGACCTGCCAACATGCAGCGCAGGGCAGGCAGCACATGACAATCAGCGGTGAATCATCACACACACGGATTCCCACACACGCACACGCAGCACACACCCTGACGCGGTGTCGCCGCTCGGCTTTGATCAGCGATCAGAGGTGTTTGTTTCAACAGATCAAAAACACAGACGGGGTGTTAGAGCAGAGGAAGAGGAATGTGTGGAATGAAGCTGGGAGTTGGGTCAGGTTCAAAAGTGTTCAGCTATCGCAGTCGTCTTGTCACTGGCCAGTGGGCAAGTGACTAAACAGTAAGAAGAGAAACGGTGCCTCTGGCTATTTTCTTATGCTTTGTTATTGCCAGTGGAAACTCCCTTTCAATCACTCATTTGCATTAATCTATCAGTGCTGTTTAATAACAGCCTGGGATTTGAAGGGGTGGCCCATCCTTCACTACGAAACATGTTTTCTTCCATTTGGTTGTTTGTAGCCTTGCAGGTAGTTTTGCTTTCGTGTGCCATGAGTTTGGAGAGATCCTCTGAAATGTCTTTGTGGAAACAGTGTCCCCATTACTGCGGATAATCCTCAGACCTCAATGGGAACAATTTCGGGTGGGACAACTGTGTACAGAAGAAATAATCCCAATGAAAACTGCTGTATTGTTGATTATTCATGCTGCTGAATTTTTAAATGTCTGTCTCGGTTGCTGTGAGCATCACAGACAAACTTAGTTTCGCCTGCACTGCATTGAGGTGGAGGCAGACGTTTCTCAAAACCTGGTCAAATAAAACCAAAATGATAAAATATGTTTTTCATAATTTGTTTGAACCATTAAGGGGTTGTTATAATGACAATGTTTTGGTGTGTTTGTGAACATATATTCTGTATTTTAAAAGTAACTTTTCTTCTTGAAATGGATCATCACATCATGGGCCTGAGATAACAGATACAATCAGGGATGGACATTTTACTGCCTTAAATCCACATGAAGAAATCTGAGCTAAAAATATTCATAATATAAGCATTTATCAGAGCAATTAAGTAACAACAACCCAAGAAGAACTGCGGCTGTATCTGCCTAAATGCTAAAACTAAACATGCTGTCATTATTTGCCAATGGAGTCTTAACCCTTATTTATTTCAAATCCTAATGACCTTAATATAGAGCCAGAAAAAAAAAGCGAATAAAAATGTCAAACATGAAATACAAACAACCCCCCACTTCCCCAGAAAAAAAAAAAAAAAAAAAACTTCCATGGCACAACAGCATTTCCACAAGCCTTTGCCACCTACCTTATTTTTGTGCAGTGTAACATTTTCCTTGGCTGGCTGCTTTGTAAATATTTGCTGTCTAAAACAAGAAAATGCCTCTTCAGTTGCAGCGCATGTTACAGAATCCTTAGGGAAGGCCTATTCAGATGCTGCAAACACACAGGACGCACACAGTGCCTGTTTCCATTCACAGGCTGAATCGATCACGTCCCCCGTGCAGCTTACCTCGATGCTAAATATACTCAAACCTACGCAGCCCGAGTCTCCTTTAATAATTGTTAGACTATATGTTTTGGATCACCAGTGCAAAAGCAAAGACATGCCGAAGTTTAGTTTGGTACTTGATACTAAAGTCTTTCAAAACTAACATTTAAGGTCATGTATAAACATTTTTAAGGTTATTGCGAACGGATGCCTGGCTGTCAGAAGCATTAAACTTTAGGGCCGAGTGCAGCACCGCTGTGAGTTCCACCGAGCCACAGTAAATTACACACAGTTTGATGGGAATATAATTTGCACATCGTGATTGAATCTAAAATATTGAATGAAAAATAAAGCATAAATGTCAAACCCAACTCATATGGCAGGAAACACAACTCCTTGGGTGGCAGGGCATGTGATAAACAACCTTGATGATGAAAATCTGAACGGCGATGATGTTGGAGTCTCAGATATCTCTGCATGAATTCTCCAACAGCTGCAAAGATTGAAACTACAAGGAATGGATGATGTTTTCCCCTGATCCAGTAACAAAGTTTAGTTAAAGTTGGCCAAATATTGTTTTTCACTTGCCCAATGTTCGGTCAGGTCAGCGGTTCACCCACCTTAAGGAAACCACAACAAACCGTTTTCCATCACTGAAACTTCGACCGCAGCCTCTCCTCTTGTCTGTAAGCAAGTCTAAAGATTTAACTCGACTCACCCCAGATCTAATCCAGAAAACGTGCAAATTAAAGATTTTGTTTTCAGAAGTGGGACATTTGGCAAATAAACAGTTCACTTAAAAAGGTATTTATTGATTCTTTTCCATCCTGATTGGAAGGATTCGAGCAATTATGTCGTAAGAAGAGCCAGTTATCTGGAGTTCACGTTCAGCAGTGCATTTTAATGGATTTAACATATCAAATCACACTGTCTATGCGTATAAGCAGTGAAGGGAGTTCTATACAACATCTCGTGAAAAAAAAGACTTCACTTGAGGGAGGCAGTGCCAGCTTGGAAGGGCCTTCATTTTGCTGCACAGACAATTTTGTAATATATGTGCTCCTTGCTGTCAAAAAAATGCTTTAATGCGAAGGTAATAATGTTAAAGGCTGGAATATGATGTGGAATATAATATTTCATTCATTCCTGCCTCTCCACTGGTGGCCATATACTACACTTGCTACACTTGTGTGTGTGCGGAGCTGAAGAGCGCGGCCATACTCTGAGCTCTGGCCAAGGTCTGCCCTGAGGACTGTGGTCGATGGCCCACCCTGCCAGACACTTTCTCTCTCCTACCACTCAGGACCACACACCTTCAAATGGACTCACTTTGTTGTCACAAGCTCTCACAGAAACATAATAGAGGTATCATGTGTTGGAACATGCTTAAAAGTACACATGCTATTAACACTGTTTGTGTGTGTGTGTGTGTGTACTGCAGTGCTGCTGTGACGGCAGACTGTTTCCCCTCTTTGTCACAGCGCATGAACTTCGCAGTGGACTGTTTTCATAGAAAATTATTTCTTGCAACGGAGTATTTCTGGAAAAATATTGGAGGATAATGATACCTAAGATGAGTTAAAATTAACTCAGACTGAGGCTGTGAGGCTGTCTGTATTCGTCTCTCTGCGAAAGCTAAAAATGACATGACATAATTAGCCCAGAGCAGACATTACACACGTGGAGGTATTACGGTATTAGAAAAGGAAGGGCTTATTAATAGCCCTTTTGGCTCATGTTGTGTACTCTCTCTGGCGAGGCATCAGAACAGCCCGGGCCGGGCAAACAGGCAGGTACAGTGATTCACTTTAACAGGCGACATCTGTAAAACGCCAAGGTAGTTTACACTGCGGCCGAGCCCGAATTAACGTGCTTTCATTGGAAACAAACACCACTTGCAATCAGCTTCTGTTGGCCGCTGTGCCGCTGGTGTGAACGTAAATATCTCCTTCCAGCGCTGCTGAGGCGGGACGGTGACCTGCAGCCATGGACTGAAGCAAGGGAGCACAGAGGGATTCACTTCAACACGGTCCAAAACTCATGGAAGGGCAGAAACTTAATCTATGCCGCCGCGTCGCCAAGAGGATGTTGATGTTCTATGTGAATTGTTTGGTAAGGTACGGTATGGTATAATCTTAATGAAAAGTAGATATTTTTCTTTTGGAGTCCAGCGGTGGTATCTACATCTTCCAGTGACTTAAGGCCCTTTCTTGTGGTGTCTGGACAGCTGTTTTTGGAGTCACAGCTTTGAGGGAAAATAAAGCCGGCCTTTAAGTAATAAGGGGAAATGTTTAATATCGAATGGCGCGCGCACAACCTAAACACACATTAAAAATAGCTCTTGGAGTTGTGATTGTATAAAATCGCAAAGAAGGGTAAAGTCAGATCATTCGTGGAGACTGCGATGGGGAGGCTGTGGCTGACCACTGAGAGACTGAGCTATTTCTTTTCTTTCTTTCTTTCTTTTTTTTTTTTTTCCTCCATTCCTCATTTTAATCAAGGGCCCGGTCCAGGATAAACAGTGCCTACCTACACTGCAGTTCAAACAGCGAGGCCCGCTGAGACCCAAGCGATGATTTCTAAATGTTCACTGACAAGTTGGTTTAATTTGTGTGCTAAGTAGATGGAGGTGGACTTATATATATCTTTCTTACTTGGCGTGCATACCACTCTCCCGCTATGTCTCCACCTCTGTGAAACTTTATGGTACTTCTCTGCATGAAAAGCATACTGGTCTTCCACAAGCCCTGCTGTCTGGTTTATATATGCCATGCTGTGTTAAAGGTGAGGACAGGTCCAGCCGCTGAGACCTGAACTGAGACTTCCAGCAGCTTTGAACAGAGACTAGCTGACCATGACTGAGGACCTCATGATGCTTCTACTCTGATTCTCTGTAGTGTCCAGTGAGGCTGGTACAGTATAGTTGCGGCCACTGTAAACCCTGTCATTGTGTGGTCAGATGTCAACAGCTGAGACATTTTACAATGTCCGCTGGGCCGAGGTCGACGGAGTTCAAGCGGCTGAACTGCTAAGTCAGCATTATAATTACAACGCGCCGATGATACAATTCCACTACAAGGTCACATGACGCCCCCGGTCACATGATGCCGTCACTTCTAGGCAAATGTCAATAACAGAAATGACTGTGTGTCATGCATGCAGCGAGTGTGAGGAGGAATACGTTAAACTCTGCGCTGGCCGTGACTCAAATGTGGGGGTCACGACAGCCAATCGCAACCTGAATGAGCTTATACATAAGCTGCCCATTATGTGTCTCAGAAACTCAGTTTACTTGCTGTCGAGAACAAAGTATGCCTGATAAAGGCAGACGGCTCACTGGAGAAACAAGCCTTTATGAGGAGGAGTTCGACACTGTGTCACTGACAATGGGGCAAACAAAAGGCTCTGTTGTCTTCTCCAGCCGGTGGGTTATTATTATTTTTTTTTTCTGTGGGGCTTTTGTGATGGATAATTGCCCTCCTCACATGATTTCATAATGCTGTGACTCGTCTTTCAGTCCCTGTGTAACACAATAACAAGATAAAAAAAGAGGGGATCTAAATCTGAATTTTTGACATTGTTTAGAAGTGGCCGCTTTTCTTCATTGTGGTGTATAATTTTAGAAAGATGTACGAGCAGGACGCTGACTTGAACCAGTCATAATACAGCCTGGAGCACAGGCATGCAGGCCAGCTCCCAGAGTTCACTGGCTGTATTGTCTCAGGATAATCATTTAAAAGTGCTCACACAAACGTACCATAGTTTATGGCTTTATATCTTAGTGCTGTCTGATTATCAAATTCAAATCAGATGGGAATACTCCAAGTCAGCCCAGATTTATACTGAATAAAGAAGGAACCGCCATTCTAAACGATATTACATCTGACATTTACATCTATTAACACTGCGTAGCAGAACAATAAAGCTGTTTTGTATCAGGATATATAAGCTGATGTTTAACACCTGAACCTCTTTTATGATTAATGTCCAATCTGCAGACACTGTGAGAGAGTCTGTGTTGCCACCCCAAGGACTGAAGTGCAAAAATTCTCAACACAAAGCCATCAGCACGCACTGTACGTGCACAGAAGTAACCCCGGGGCATTGTCTTCTAGATGCTTGGTAGGTATGCAATCTTTCATCTGAGTCAGCAGAGATCAATCTGGGACAAGCCAGCCGAGGAATGTATTTACTCCTGGAAAAAAACACTCAACTTCAAACAAAGAGCACAAATCACATTATGCTGTATGCTGGAATTTGACTAATCCAACGGCGTATTGACACGTAGGAATGCATATGTTATAGTATAGCTGGGTAAGGGAGCGCTTGTAAAGGCTTTCTTAAAAAGAACCTGCATTCCAGTATGCGCCGTTAAAACACGCACCCAGATTAAATATGCTTGTAAAAAAAAACGAAGAGGCTTACTGTGCTTCAGGGAGTCATTTTAAAGTGAAAGCAAGAGACTCAGAAAGCGCACGGAAACATTGGTAGGTGTTCCACGTATGGACGTTTAAAAAGTGACTCAGAGAAAATCTGAGTTTACGCCCCAAATAAATTTCACGGACTTTGCGGTTTTCAGTGGCTTCTTGATTGTCGTGAGAAGTATCCCAGTCCTCTTCTTGGGTAAAAGTAATGTCATTACATGTTTATATGTTAAAATACTCCATAGCAAGTAAAAGGCATGAACTGAAATGCTAGTAAAGTGAAAGGAACTTAAAGGTACTCACTCCGCAGAAAGACGGCCCGTGTAAGTGGAACATTATTTTATATTATAAGATTGGATCATAAATACTGATGCATCAGTGTGTAAGTAGTATTTCACTGCTGTAGCTGGTTGAGATGAGGTTTATTTTATATGCTACATATTCTGTAGGATATTTTATTCTTAACATTTTTAGCCGATCATCTGTTTTGCATGTAAAATCTTAGCCTGCAAGCTAACAAGTAATATTTTTTTTCTGACAAATGCAGATAGTACCTCTGCAATGCAGTTAAACACTCCGTTTCTTTTCCTCATCAGCTCCTCTTTGTACAGTAATTCTTTTCTGTGCTATATATCTTCCAGCCAAATCTTAAATACATACTGTAAGTGCAATCACAAAGAAATGTAGTAAGACGGCCTTACAAAATAAAAGTCATCTTCATGTTAAATTCGTGAATGGAATATTTTTCACTCTACTTACATTCAAGGCAGTGGATATTTTATCTATGACAGTGTGTCCTGGGGGTTTAATAACAGACTGTCCTCACAATATTGTGAAATAAAACAACTATCCATCAAGTTGAATTATTGTCATATTTTTGGCTGTAACTTAAAAACTCTAAAAGAGAACATTTATAAGCGTTTGTCTATGAACTACAGATAAGAATGAACAAACGTATCACATGCAGTACTGTGCTTGGTATATGCAGAAAGATGGAACCATGTATGTACTGAAGTGTGCATTTAAATGCAGCAGGATAAAACATTCATGAATCCTAAATTATCGGTGACTTCAGCAGCATCGCTCAGTCTTATAATAAGGACAGAATTGGATACTTCTATGCCCGTTTTTATCCAAACAGTCCAGAACTGTGTCGAAAACTGAGCGGAGTACAGCCACTAAAATGAGGTCTGCTTTGAACAGTGCGCTCAAACACTGTATTGTTGCCTCTCCAACATTATTTTACAGATGGTGGTTTTGGGATGTGTATTTGTGAATTACAATGACTCCTTTTTTTTACTCTCAAAACATTCCAGTGCCTGCAAGATGAAATGCTGGAATCTGAGGCATGATGCTAATTTGAAGACAGAATAAATCTATAAATCTGACTTAGTCTCTCGCCCGGGGATACACAGCCATGATAATTACAGGTTGACTTTGCAGACATGCAGACATCTCTCATCTGTATTGCTAATAGTATAACCAGCAGGCTGCTACGTGCTTACTCAATGTCTAGCAGCAGGGGTGAGCAGAGGTAAGCTGTAACAATGATATCATTATAAAGCAGAAATCGGTTGGCTCAAATTGCATGTTGTTATGACAAAGATTTACGGCAGTTTAAAAAGAATTATCTGTTTGTTGTTACACTGTGTCAGTTGTAGGATTATCCATTAATTATCATTCATGAATAATTCTGAGATCACAAATGGGTATAACATTTGTAGAAATGCAAAGCCAGATGTTCAGTCTGTGCCGCGGCATTAGCTGGCAAGCCAGAATTAAAATGTATCTGTGAATGCGTTGCGACACTTTGATTGTCCTTCATGAACAAACAAACAGGCATCCCCCTCCACTGGCAGTATGACTATCTGAGGAAGATCTAACACAAAGCATAACGGATGATCTGGGAGGACAGTGCTGCATCTGGTTGTAGTTAAATCCTTGTTTTGCTGTGTCCTTCAGACTTGGTGCCACAGGCCCAACTGCTCAAGCAAGTAGAGTTCATATGGACACAAAACCAACATGTGGTGCCTGGAAGACTCCCCACAGAGGTCAGCTTCGGGACTCACCGGCCCAGGAGACAATGGATCAGGATGGGGTGGATTGAATCGCTGGTGCAGGCCATGAAACGAACACTAGAGAGGCTCGAGACACTGAATAGTCCGTCGGCCACGCGGGGAGCTTTATTGAGCTAGAATTCTAGAGACGAAGCAGATTGTAGGCCTGCTCAGATTTAATCTCTGCTGGTAGAAAAAAAATGTTTCTTTTTCCTGTTTCTCATTTTGTTTCTCCATGAAGTTTTCAGTTTTCCCAGCTCATTGGGTGGGCTGGACGAGTTCCACACAGGAGACCAACCAGAACAGGTGAGTCTCCCATCCGAACCAATCAAACCCTCTCATTCACTAAGACGTGACGAATTTCTTTGTGCAATGCTAACATGCCCTCTCCTCTGACATCGGTTCCACCCTGGGTTGGTCTGCCTTTCTGCCTCTACCTCTGCATTCGGAGGAGTTCATCAGAGGCTGTTATATTGTTTTTGCATGGTCAGACTTTTCCGGGTATTTTTGCGGCCTCCTGTTTGCACACCTGGCGGAATTGTGAAAGTTTGTCTTGGGTCATGTGTGTTTACCCACCCCAGGCCCCAGAGGTGACCCCATCACGCCACCGACAGGGAGGCCAGCACTTGCGTGTGGCGATTTCCAAAGTGGCCAAGCTTGGAGAAGGGCCACACTGCCTGTGCTGCCTTTCAGCAATCTGGCCCCGCTCTGGCTGCGCTTGGAGGAGTGGTGGGGGGGACTTATTGGCAGGGCCCTGCAATGTTTTCAGAAGCACAGACTTCTGGCAGCATCGCTCAATATGATGGAGAAAAATGCCTGCTGCTAATGAAAGCCAGCAGTGTCTCGCGAATTGGACTACAACCCGAAAGGCATTATGTAACTGAGATACCGTAAACATTTCAAAATTGTCTCTCAACAAATTATCAGTGTTTATTTTTTCCACATTATATCTGATATTTTTGAAACAGTTTGTAATTGAAGGAACTGCTATGAATGCAGACTAAGGCTCTTTTGAAACCAAGGACATTTTGCCTGCAATTATTTTTCTATTTCATTATCAAATGGTCCTTTGGCCAACAGATTTCAAGGGGGCAAAGAGCGGGCATAGTTCTTGGATGTGGAGATGTTATTTGTAAGGATCTAATTTGTATCAATAAATAATCAAAATACAAAGATCCACTTTGTGGTTTTCGGTCAGTGTTGGATGTTTTCTTTGGGATGTGTAATTTGTATTCAATCACTGTGACAAAATCGAGATCCTGCCTTATCAGAGATGTGCAAACGCTGCATCTGGTGAATGCTCCTCTTTCACTCGTGTTTTGATAGCGGTGTTTTTTGGCCTGAGCTCAGCGCTGCACCTACAGTATGTATTAGTCAAATATTTACCTTGTTCAGAAATACATGGCTATATTGAGATGGGAATAGGGGAAGATGATTTAATGGGCACACCAGAGGGCCTCCTTGGGTGCCAAAGTTTTGCAATTTTGGTGGTCTTCTCTCAGAGATCAGACACCCGAAGGGTCGTTTAGGAGACCACGAGATGCCATGATTCAAGACCCACTGAGGAGACATGAAAGTGTGCAGAAGATGGAAGGGTCTGGATGGCAATTACTGCTCATCAAGGCAACTTTCAAAGGGTGACTAAATTGTTGAGAGTCTTGCATATGATAGATTTACAGTTTTTCCCCTTGGTGTCTTCCCTAAAGAGTTGGGGTGGGGACGCAACATTTTTATGTCTGCACACAGTCATCATCGCTACACGATAAACTAAAAGCTCTTCCTCACTGGAGGAGATATGTTTAAGTTTTTGGAGCTAATCAAAACTAACATTCGAAACGCAGAAGCATTCCAGCCTGTCCAACTTATATATTTGCTGTACTGTTTACTGACTGCTGCTCAAGCAAAGTACAGTATAACCATTTGATCCCACTGAAATAACAGAAACGAGACATTAAAGACAAAATCCGTCTCAGTCTTTATTTGGAATTCTAAATCTTCCTCTCTTTGACTTTTATGCTGCAGACCAGCATAGAAAATGTGATTTTCCAGTATATTTAATGAACCAACTTTCACTCAAAATAGATTGAAGGAACATTTCATCCTTAAAGCCGTTTCCTCTGGAAGATTCCTTGCTGTATTTGAGACCTGAAGAAGTTTCTAACTCGCACATTGCACTTCATATATCACCCTTAATGTCAACTGTCATAAACTTAAAAATAACATTTGTCTTGTTGTATTTTTTCCCGTGTCATGAAATTTGATGAAATGTCCTTTGTGTTGTCCCTTGGATAACCAGCCACAGGAACAGATACTTCCAGGAGGCACGACTAAAGTTACAGCATGAGGGGAATGAATCAATATAGCCGAGTTCTGCTTTTTCACTTTAAAGTGTAGAAACACCTAATGACTATACAATACCTGGTTTAAAAGCCTTGAAAGTACTTCCATATTCCTACATAAATAAAACATTATTCATTAACTAATAATGTGGAGTTAATCTCTAGTAATTCAGTGCCAGATAAATGTTAGCACTCCTGAAGCTGTTTTTTTTTTTTTTTTTAGAAAGCACAAGTTTATGTTAGTTTTCTACACAAGACGAGTAAACAGAAAACGCGGTGTGAACATATGTTGTCACTGACATACTGTATTTCTAAAAAAGTTATCAATACACAGCGTGTTGCTCCAAGGATATGTCTAGGAGGGGATTCATAATTGATTTTCCAGGGGGTCATGCCTCTATCAGGGGACAATAAGCAATCCTGTTAAAACAATGCACCTGCTCACCTACAAATACAATTAATTAAGTGACCGCTGAATGTATAGCTAACGCCATTTCTGATTCTAACAATAACGTACATTTCTTGTTTTGCTAACTATGTAACATAATGTATTATTACATTATTACCCTCTAATCCACAACAATTAGTCATTTAATACAAATTTAGTGTCAACAGCTGCACTACTGGGATGCTTAACACTATTCATTAAAATTCATTCAAATTAAAATTCATTATTCTCAGACAATCATTACGTTCCAAAGTGGTATTCCATTTAGTAATGGCATGTTCCACTTATGTTAGTATTAACAAACTGCTGGTAAGTCTCATAATAGCAGACATTATCTAAAGTGATCCAGTTGACAGCTGTCAGTGTCCCCTTTGGCTAGCGAGCTAACGTTAGGACAGACTGAGAGGGCTGGAAAATGACACGTACAGGCACTACATCACTGATACACAGATTTCCCACTTTGTTGTTGTTTTTTAAGGGCAAAAAGACGCAATCCTCGCTGTAGTTTTAAATGTAAAAATGATAATGGGTGGTATTTATTTCCTTACTGTCTTTGCCAAAGTGCTAAGCGTATAGATACTGGCTTGGCATGTCACTTATGTTTATCAGAAAACAGCTGGCGATTTCATTTTATCCATTGGGTAGCTCACAGCATTAAATATCAATTGACGACAGCCGATAAAATCGAAACATATGGAGTGACGGTGCAGATCTTCATATGTTGGGATTGCTTGGTTTGGATGGCCCGAACTTGAAATGTTACTTACAGTCTACTTCAAAAGAGGTACTATTACTGTGTGTTTAAGTGTGGGTTTTTATTCCTTTTAATACTTCCACTTTTACCATGTCTCGGCTTGGTCAAGAAAAGAACCTACGAAGCATTTTGATAATCCTGTGTGAGCATTCCTAAAGGTTTCATAAAGTGGAGAGACGTGGGTGGCCATGATATATGACATTTGACATTTAGAACTGCTTGTATTCATAATAGTTATTACATCAGCGTTCCCTAATGGTGGTTCTTATTTTAATGGGCATGAAAGGCTGGGACGTTTATATTGAATCTGTTGCACCTAATTAGAGTGGAATGGTGGATGGAAGGGTCTGCTTATTCACAGGCACAAACCACCCCTCCAGATTCACAAATATCCTTTCCTCTAAATCGACCGCAATGCGTTCGTGTTGTTTCAGGTACAGTGTCTCCTCATTTCATTAATTTCAGCAAACCTCAAAACGAATGAGGATATGCATGTTGGATTATTCAAACGTAAAGTCATGAATGAATTTCTCTCAGACGCTTTAGTTCCACACCACACTGCAAGGCTTCTGGAAGTTCAGGTTTCAACATCAAGGCTCTAAAAAGTGACATTAACTTTTGTTGTTAGAGCTAAAAAGCCACAGGGGGGCTATCTGAAATGCTACTCCAAAGTCTCTTAGCAGCAGCAGTTATCTGCCCTGACCTTCTCTTATAACCAGGGCCAGGTTTCCCTTAAGCATCTCTGCGCTACTGTAAGTTCATCTAAGTTTCACTGTAAGCTAACGTGTCAACATGATCTCAGAGAAAAATGCTTTTAAGAAACTTCGCAGTGCCAAGCGTCCCTTCGCCATTGGCGCATTACATCAAACAAGGCTAAATGGTTTACACAGAAAATATATACACCATAACTACTGCTTCACAAAACACTGTTTCATCAGATAGCTAACTCGCCACGCAAAAACAGGCCTCAAGGGAACTTGTCCCACCCACTCGCTTTCTCAGCTGGAGAGAACAGACAGACAGACCATCGCAGATGCTCTCTGTGTGTAATAGAACTGAATGAATGTGCCTGTATTATATACAAGTGACTCATCCCCTTCTAACAAATGCCTTCATTTTAATTTAAATTTACTGTCATGACAGCTGTGAGATATAATATCACCAATGCAGATATCACCGCTCGCGCAGCCAAATCTGAAGACACGATGACTACCCACCTATTGAAGGCATGACTGAATCTCAGCACTGCTGCCAAGGGAGGGAGATCCCCTGCTAAACAATATGATATCACTTAATCCCGCTCCTAGTCCCAGAGCAGCCAAGCCCACATAGGCTTTCCACTCAGTAGTGATGACTGGGCTCTCTGCTGATGAAAGAGAGCAGAGAGCCCATTAAACCTTGCGACTCATCGGCTCATCTGAGTAATCTGGAACAGGCACAGAGCTGAGGGAGCGAGTGAAGGAGGCAGAGAAAAGATAGAGACTAACAACTGACATTTTCATCCATTTTTTTATGCATCAAAGTTGAACTGAAATAAAACTCCACCCAAAGAGATGAGTGGATATACAGTATCTCCTTGGTGTCTGATTAAACATATTTGGTCCAAACAACAATGGCCAAATTAGATTTGATTTAATTAATTAATAAATATATTTGTGTCGTCTGGGGGGATGTGCCCCCCTAGTGATGTCTTTAACTGGTGCAATAACTAACGCTAATGGTGTTAGCTGTTGTTTATAGGTGAATGACTAACTTCAAACTGAAATCACATTTAGTCCCTTTTTCTGTATAATCTTTTCCAAAAAGGTCTTTGTGGAAATATCAGAAATGCTCCTCCTTGTCTCGGCTGGCTAGAGGGGTGTGTCAGATTGACAGCAGTTGGGAGGCTGCCAGAATGCTGGTACACCGTAGACAACAAGCGACAAAGTAAACAAACTTGCTCTCAAGCCTACATGTCAATGGCAGCCAGCGTGTCGTTAGTGTTGTTGAAGAGTAAAGAGCACCGTACCGAAGTGACAGTTGCAGGTATGTTTACACGCTGCGGCTGAGCAGCTAATTAGCTATGTAGCCTGCAAACTGTCATTAGCAGTGCACTTTTCCTGGTGAATATTTGGTCACTTGTTCAACAGGACAGGACGTGTGTTCATGTTTGGGAGTTAGATAAGAAGGAGACTTCAGCAGGAAAGCTAATGTGGTTTGTTCAAAGACTCAGTCATTGTGGCAAATTAATGCAAAACAGGGTATGTAGGGTATAAGCAGGAATCCTGAAGTTAAATTTAACACCTTTTATGACCTTTTTTAAAGACCTTTTCCATACATTTTAAGACCTCATCGACACGTCTAACTGGCTTCATCAGTGACACGCTTAAACACAAAGCCCATTCGTACGTCTTTTCCCACACATAAACTGGTATTTATAAAAGTAGAATGAGCGGTGGGAGTGTGTCACCTCACACACACCTCGGAGCAACGTACACACAGTTTTCAAGTGATAGCAGCAGGTGGAATGATAAGGTGGGCATGAATAACAAACATTATTTTGGGTTGTTTGCCAGACTTTTTATGATCATGAGACAGTCTACACAGCATTGTGTAAAATGTTACTCAGACTCATTTCCAAAGTTTATTTTAATTCATTTTTAGTAACAAACCACATGTGTCAGCATTATACATCTGACGAAAAGAATGTATGTTTCTCTCTTTATGCGTACGAACATTGTTAGTTGTGACTCTGCAAAGAGTTTTATGCATCTGGCCTCTACTGTTTGCATCCCATAGCACCTCGCACTATCATGTGGCTCAAACTCACTGTCCTCCAACCATTTGTCTAAAAACTTGCATTTGCCCGTTAGCTAGGTAGGTTAACCCCCAGGTGTACAGGGACCTTCGCATAACGTTATCAAGCAGCCCTCAGACAGTGGGTCAGTCAACGTTTGACCTCTTCAGATGACGTCAATCTAAACAAATCTAAACTACACAGATTACGACTATGCAACCAGTGCAATGATTAAATTCCCTCAAACTTTAACACGCAGCCTCCTTGGACAAATATACATATTGAAAACAAGTGACAACATTTAATATCAGGGGAAAATGGCGTTTAAGACTTTTAATAATTTTTAGGGGCCTTAATTGTTGCTAAATTGATGAAAATATGAAATCATGAAAACAAAAAGCCCCAAATATAAATTTCTCCCTTTTGGTTTCTTTCTCTTTTAGTTGTAGTTATTTACAGAGCAGGTATGTCTACTGTAGCAGACAAAAATAAAACATTTCAGCTGGATTTTAAAGATTTGCTCGTATGTACATATACTGAACACCTCTGTAGCTGTTTACTCTCAGTCATGATTTCAGCATTCCCTGTGTTACTCTGTGACTTTCTATGTTGTTCCATGTCATCATGCAAATCCAGGGGTAATGTAAAGAGTGCTGAGATTACATGACTACTGTTACTGTGAGTTTTGGCAGCCTGGCCATATCCCATTACCACATCTGGACCCATAACAGACATCTAACACTAGGTAAACTCTCTGCTTAGCATAGTGAAGGATGGACACAACATTTGAGTGTGCAGTGAAAATGGTACTATGCAGATATTCGAATAAAATGAAAAGTTAGGGTTAGGGCTAGTCAGTGCTGACTTTAGCAAGCTAGGCTAACTAGCTTCTACTTTGTGAGTGGAAGACAAATGCAACTACAGGATGGGCGCTGCTAAGTGAAAGCTGAATATTATGAATGATTTTTTTTTTTTTGAAATGGGGGGAATGCCTTGTATCAGTGTCTGCAGGCTATAGAGAGCTGTGGCATGCTCCAGTCAGTAGTGCACCAAAAAGTTGACAATGCACCTCCTTGAAGTAGTTTTTAGATGTTAGTCAGCTGCTACCATTAGAAATACCCACCCAGAGGCTTATTGCTTAGATGCTGTTTCTATAAATATGTCCAGAAATGGTTTTGTCCCCTTTTGACGAATGGAGAACAAACAGCTGCAGTATGGGGCACCCTGGTGATCTAGGCACCAATCATGAATCACAATGTCCCCAGTTTACAATGTACGGCTGTGGAATTTTTTTTGGTGATATTATTCCTCATCTCTCTCTCCATTCATTTCCTGTCCGCTATCAAATATAGACATAAAAGGCTTGAAAAATCTAGCTGCCATATCACACAGTTAATATTTATGAGGACTATCGAGAGAAGTCAAACTTTGGTTTTGTTTTATATGGAATATCACCCTTTTTGGTGCATTAGATGAGCCCCTCCTTTACCGCTGCTTGTGAAATTGCACTACCTCACTGCTCACATGTATCAGCTTTATTAAAATTCCAAATGTGCAGTACAGAGCATCTACTGTGGCTCATTTAAAAGTTGAAAGACTTGTTTCAGCCTGCAGTTTCTCCAACTTCCGGACTATATAGGTCAGGGAAACCTGCCAAAAGGCTTCCTGCATATTGGGCACACGTGTTATGCCACACATCACTGACTGACATTTGATGTTTTCTACCTCTCCACTTGCACTCCTCTCATCCCTCCCCCATCTCTTTGGGCTCCTCTCACCTCTCTGTTCTGCACTGCACTCCTCTCCTTTTTTGTACCTCCACTTTTTCTCTTCTCTTCTCTCCTCTTCGTCTCCTCTTCCCTTGGATAGTGATTGTGATGG